>NW_026736796.1:0-58869 GCF_949786415.1 Peromyscus eremicus | reverse complement strand
ATTGTGGTCCCATTGCCATACACAGTACAAATAGCACTCGCGTCTGTTCCCAGCAAGTGCAGTGTATTGGACTGAAGAGGAACTACTGTTCTTGTCAGTTTCCTAAGCAGAGTTGAGCTAGATATGGCCCATGTGTGTAGGAAACACAGTTCTTTTGTTCAGAGCTATTTGCACTGTGTAATGCAATGGGTACGCAATAGTGACTTCCCTAACCAGAAAACAACTATTGCTGGTAGGACCCAAAACTGCATGTTATTCAACTCCATTTACGACTGGGAAATAAACGCTAGCTCGCCTTACAAGAAACACACTCTGCTTTTGAGAAAAGAGCACTCTTCTCCTCTACTGTGTTTCCTATAGAGCCAGAAGAGTGAGCTTGCTCAGAACAAAAGAACTGTGCTTCCTACACACACGGGCTATATCTAGTTCAACTCTGCTTAGGAAACTGACAAGAACAGTAGCTCTTCTCCAGTCCAATACACTGTACTTGCTAGGAAAAGACACGAGTGCTATTTACACTGTGTACAGCAATGGGAGCACAATAGTGTCTCTTCTTACAGAAAACAACTCTTGCTCTTAGGACCAGAAACTGCATGTGATTCAACGTCACTTAGGACTGGGAAACAAACGCTAGCTCGCCTTACAAGAACCAAGCTCTGCTTTTGAGAAAAGAGCACTCTTCTACTCTACTGTGTTTCCTATAGGGAAAGTTGAGTGAGCTTGCTCAGAACAAAAGAACTGTGCTTCGACACACATGGCCATATCCAGTTCAATTCTGCTTAGGAAACTGACATGAACATTTGCTCCTCTTCAGTCCAATAAACTCTGCATGCTGGGAACAGACGCCAGTGCTATTTGCCCTGTGTATGACAAAGGGAGCAAAATAGTGTCTCTTCTTACCAGAAAACGACTCTTGTTCGTAGGACCAGAAACTGCATGGGATTCAACTCCATTTAGGACTGGGAAACAAACGCTAGCTCGCCTTACAAGAAACACACTCTGCTTTTGAGAAAAGAGCACTCTTCTACTCTACTGTGTTTCCTATAGCGCCAGAACAGTGAGCTTGCTCAGAACAAAAGACCTGTGCTTCCTACACACATGGGCCATATCTAGTTCAACTCTGCTTAGGAAACTGACTAGAACAGTAGCTCCTCTTCAGTCCAGTACACTGTACTTGCTGGGAACAGACGCGAGTGCTATTTGCACTGTGTACAGCAATGGGAGTGCAATAGTGACTCTTCTTACCAGAAAACAACTCTTGCTCGTAGGACCAGAAACTGCATGTGATTCAACTCCACTTAAGACTGGGAAACAAACGCTATCTTGCCTTACACGAAACAAGCTCTGCTTTTGAGAAAAGGGCACACTTCTACTCTATTGTGTTTCCTATGGGGTCCGAACAGTGAGCTTGCTCAGAAAAAAAGAACTGTGCTTCCTACACACACGGGCCATATCTAGTTCAACTCTGCTTAGGAAACTGACAAGAACAGTAGCTCCTCTTCAGTCCAATACACTGTACTTTATTGGAACAGACGCAAGTGCTATTTGTACTGTGTATGGCAATGGGAGCGTAATAGTGACTCTTCTTACCAAAAAACAACTCTACTCGTAGGACCAGAAACTGCATGTGATTCAACTTCATTTAGGACTGGGAAACAAAAGCTAGCTCGCCTTACAAGAAACACACTCTGCTTTTGAGAAAATAGCACTCTTCTTCTCTACTATGTGTCCTATGGGGTCCGAACAGTGAGCTTGCTCAGAACAAAAGAAATGAGCTTCCAACACACACGGGCCATATCTAGTTCAACTCTGCTTAGGAAACTGAGTAGAACAGTAGCTCCTCTTCAGTCCAATACACTGTACTTGCTGGGAACAGACGCGAGTGCTATTTGCACTGTGTACAGCAATGGGAGTGCAATAGTGATTCTTCTTACCAGAAAACAACTCTTGCTCATAGGACCAGAAACTGCATGTCATTCAAGTCCATTTAGGACTGGGAAACAAACGCTAGCTTGCTTTACACGAAACACACTCTGCTTTTGAGAAAAGAGCACACTTCTACTCTACTGTGTTTCGTATGTGGTCCGAACAGTGATCTTGCTCAGAACAAAAGATCTGTGCTTCCTACACACACATGGCCATATCTAGTTCAACTCTGCTTAGGAAACTGACAAGAACAGTAGCTCCTCTTCAGTCCAATACACTGTACTTGCTGAGAGCAGACGCGAGTGCTATTTGCACTGTGTATGGCAATGGGAACTCAATAGTGACTTTCCTTACCAGAAAAAAACTCTTGCTCGTAGGACCAAAAACTGCATGTGATTCAACTCCATTTAGGACTGGGAAACAAACGCTAGCTCGCCTTACAAGAAACACACTCTGCTTTTGAGAAAAGAGCACTCTTCTCCTCTACTGTGTTTCCTATAGAGCCAGAAGAGTGAGCTTGCTCAGAACAAAAGAACTGTGCTTCCTACACACACGGGCTATATCTAGTTCAACTCTGCTTAGGAAACTGACAAGAACAGTAGCTCTTCTCCAGTCCAATACACTGTACTTGCTAGGAAAAGACACGAGTGCTATTTACACTGTGTACAGCAATGGGAGCACAATAGTGTCTCTTCTTACGAGAAAACAACTCTTGCTCTGAGGACCAGAAACTGCATGTGATTCAACGTCACTTAGGACTGGGAAACAAACGCTAGCTCGCCTTACAAGAAACAAGCTCTGCTTTTGAGAAAAGAGCACTCTTCTACTCTACTGTGTTTCCTATAGGGAAAGTTGAGTGAGCTTGCTCAGAACAAAAGAACTGTGCTTCGACACACATGGCCATATCCAGTTCAATTCTGCTAAGGATACTGACATGAACATTAGCTCCTCTTCAGTCCAATAAACTCTACATGCTGGGAACAGACGCCAGTGCTATTTGCCCTGTGTATGACAATGGGAGCAAAATAGTGTCTCTTCTTACCAGAAAACGACTCTTGTTCGTAGGACCAGAAACTGCATGGGATTCAACTCCATTTAGGACTGGGAAACAAACGCTAGCTCGCCTTACAAGAAACACACTCTGCTTTTGAGAAAAGAGCACTCTTCTACTCTACTGTGTTTCCTATAGCGCCAGAACAGTGAGCTTGCTCAGAACAAAAGACCTGTGCTTCCTACACACACGGGCCATATCTAGTTCAACTCTGCTTAGGAAACTGACTAGAACAGTAGCTCCTCTTCAGTCCAGTACACTGCACTTGCTGGGAACAGACGCGAGTGCTATTTGCACTGTGTACAGCAATGGGAGTGCAATAGTGACTCTTCTTAACAGAAAACAACTCTTGCTCGTAGGACCAGAAACTGCATGTGATTCAACTCCCCTTAGGACTGGGAAACAAACGCTATCTTGCCTTACAGGAAACAAGCTCTGCTTTTGAGAAAAGGGCACACTTCTACTCTATTGTGTTTCCTATGGGGTCCGAACAGTGAGCTTGCTCAGAAAAAAAGAACTGTGTTTCCTACACACACGGGCCATATCTAGTTCAACTCTGCTTAGGAAACTGACAAGAACAGTAGCTCCTCTTCAGTCCAATACACTGTACTTGATTGGAACAGACGCAAGTGCTATTTGTACTGTGTATGGCAATGGGAGCGTAATAGTGACTCTTCTTACCAAAAAACAACTCTACTCGTAGGACCAGAAACTGCATGTGATTCAACTTCATTTAGGACTGGGAAACAAAAGCTAGCTCGCCTTACAAGAAACACACTCTGCTTTTGAGAAAATAGCACTCTTCTTCTCTACTATGTGTCCTATGGGGTCCGAACAGTGAGCTTGCTCAGAACAAAAGAAATGTGCTTCCAACACACACGGGCCATATCTAGTTCAACTCTGCTTAGGAAACTGAGTAGAACAGTAGCTCCTCTTCAGTCCAATACACTGTACTTCCTGGGAACAGACGCGAGTGCTATTTGCACTGTGTACAGCAATGGGAGTGCAATAGTGATTCTTCTTACCAGAAAACAACTCTTGCTCATAGGACCAGAAACTGCATGTCATTCAAGTCCATTTAGGACTGGGAAACAAACGCTAGCTTGCTTTACACGAAACACACTCTGCTTTTGAGAAAAGAGCACACTTCTACTCTACTGTGTTTCGTATGTGGTCCGAACAGTGATCTTGCTCAGAACAAAAGATCTGTGCTTCCTACACACACATGGCCATATCTAGTTCAACTCTGCTTAGGAAACTGACAAGAACAGTAGCTCCTCTTCAGTCCAATACACTGTACTTGCTGAGAGCAGACGCGAGTGCTATTTGCACTGTGTATGGCAATGGGAACTCAATAGTGACTTTCCTTACCAGAAAAAAACTCTTGCTCGTAGGACCAAAAACTGCATGTGATTCAACTCCATTTAGGACTGGGAAACAAACGCTAGCTCGCCTTACAAGAAACACACTCTGCTTTTGAGAAAAGAGCACTCTTCTACTCTACTGTGTTTCCTATTTGGCCAGAACAGTGAGCTTGCTCAGAACAAAAGAACTGTGCTTCCTACACACACGGCCATATCTAGTTCAATTCTGTTTAGTAAACTGACAAGAACAGTAGATCCTCTTCAGTCCAATACACTGTACATGCTGGGAACAGACTCCAGTGGTATTTGCACTGTGTACGGCAATGTGAGCACAATAGTGACTCTTTTACCAGAAAACAACTCTTGCTCCTACGACCAGAAACTGCATGTGATTCAACTCCATTTATGACTGGGAAACAAACTCCAGCTGGCCTTACAAGAAACACAGTCTGCTTTTGAGAAAAGAGCACTCTTCTACTCTACTGTGTTTCCTATAGTGCCAGAACAGTGAGCTTGCTCAGAAAAAAAGAACTGTGCTTCCTGCACACACGGGCCATATCTAGTTCAACTCTGTTTAGGAAACTGACTAGAACAGTAGCTCCTCTTCAGTCCAATACACTGTACTTGCTGGGAACATACGCGAGTGCTATTTGCACTGTGTACAGCAATGGGAGTGCAATAGTGACTCTTCTTACCAGAAAACAATTCTGGCTCTTAGGACCAGAAACTGCATGTGATTCAACTCCACATAGGACTGGGAAACAAACGCTATCTTGCCTTACACGAAACAAGCTCTGCTTTTGAGAAAACGGCACACTTCTACTCTACTGTGTTTCCTATGGTGTCCGAACAGTGAGCTTGCTCAGAACAAAAGAACTGTGCTTACTACACACACGGTCATATCTAGTTCAATTCTGCTTATAAAACTGACAAGAACAGTAGATCCTCTTCAGTCCCATACACTGTACTTGCTGGGAACAGACGCCAGTGCTATTTGCCCTGTGTATGACAATGGGAGCGCAATAGTGACTCTTCTTACCAGAAAAAAACTCTTGCTTGTAGGACCAGAAACTGCATGTGATTCAACTCCATTTAGGACTGGGAAACAAACGCTAGCTCGCCTTACAAGATACACACTCTGCTTTTGAGAAAAGATCACTCTTCTACTCTACTGTGTTTCCTATAGAGCCAGAATAGTGAGCTTGCTCAGAACAAAAGAACTGTGCTTCCTACACACACGGGCCATATCCAGTTCAATTCTGCTTAGGAAACTGACAAGAACAGTAGCTCCTTTTCAGTCCAATACACTGTTCTTGCTGGGAAGAGACACCAGTGATATTTGCACTGTGTATGGCAATGGGACAACAATAGTGACTTTCCTTACCAGAAAAAAACTCTTGCTCATAGGACCAAAAACTGCATGTGATTCAACTCCATTTAGGACTGGGAAACATACACTAGCTCGCCTTACAAGAAACACACTCTGCCTTTGAGAAAAGGGTACTCTTCTACTCTACTGTGTTTCTTATGGGGTCATAACAGTGAGGTTGCTCAGAACAAAAGAACTGTGCTTCCTACAAACACGGGCCATATCTAGATCAATTCTCCTTAGGAAACTGACAAGGACAGTAGATCCTCTTCAGTCCAATACACTGTACATGCTGGGAATAGACGCCAGTGCTATTTGCCCTGTGTATGACAATGGGAGCGCAATAGTGACTCTTCTTACCAGAAAACAATTCTTGCTCGTAGGACCAGAAACTGCATGTGATTCAACTCCATTTAGGACTTCGAAACAAACGTTAGCTCGCCTTACAAGAAACACACTCTGCTTTTGAGAACAGAGCCCTCTTCTATTCTAAAGTGTTTCCTATGGGGTCCGAACAGTGAGCTTGCTCAGAACAAAAGAACTGTGCTTCCGACAAACACGGGCCATATCTAGTTCAACTCTGCTTAGGAAACTGACAAGAACAGTAGCTCCTCTTCAGTCCAATACAATGTACTTGCTGGGAACAGACGCCAGTGCTATTTGCCCAGTGTATGACAATGGGAGCACAATAGTGACTCTTCTTCCCACAAAACAACTCTAGCTGTTAGGAGCAGAAACTGCATGTGATTCAACTCCATTTAGGACTGGGAAACAAATGCTAGCTCGCCTTACAAGAAACACACTCTGCTTTTGAGAAAAGAGCACTCTTCTACTCTACTGTGTTTCCAATAGGGCCTGAATAGTGAGCTTGCTCAGAACAAAAGAACCGTGCTTCCTACACACACGGGCTATATCTAGTTCAACTCTGCTTAGGAAACTGACAAGAACAGTAGCTCCTCTTCACTGCAATACACTGTACATGCTGGGAACAGATGACAGTGCTATTTGCCCTTTGTATGATAATGGGAGCGCAATAGTGTCTCTTCTTACCAGAAAACAACTCTTGCTCTTAGGAACAAAAACTGCATGTGATTCAACTACATTTAGGACTGGGAAACAAACGCTAGCTCGCCTTACAAGAAACACACATTGCTTTTGAGAAAAGAGCACTCTTCTACTCTACTGTGTTTCCTGTAGCGCCAGAACAGTGAGCTTGCTCAGAACAAAAGAACTGTGCTTCATACACACACGGGCCATATCTAGTTCAACTCTGTTTAGTAAACTGACAAGAACAGTAGATCCTCTTCAGTCCAATACACTGTACATTCTGGGAACAGACGCCAGTGGTATTTGCACTGTGTACGGCAATGGGAGCACAATAGTGACACTTTTTACCACAAAACAACTCTTGCTCGTAGGACCAGAAACTGCATGTGATTCAACTCCATTTACGACTGGGAAACAAACACCAGCTCACCTTACAAGAAACACACTCTGCTTTTGAAAAAAGAGCACTCTTCTACTCTACTGTTTTTCCTATAGGGCCAGAACAGTGAGCTTGCTCAGAACAAAAGAACTGTGCTTCCTACACACACGGGCCATATCTAGTTCAACTCTGCTTAGGGAACTGACTAGAACAGTAACTCCTCTTCAGTCCAATACACTGTACTTGCTGGGAGCAGACGCGAGTGCTATTTGCACTGCGTATGGCAATGGGAGCTCAATAGTGACTTTCCTTACCAGAAAAAAAGTCTTTGTCGTAGGACCAAAAACTGCATGTGATTCAACTCCATTTAGGACTGGGAAACAAACGCTAGCTCGCCTTACAAGAAACACACTCTGCTTTTGAGAAAAGAGCACTCTTCTACTCTACTGTGTTTCCTATAGGGCCAGAACAGTGAGCTTGCTCAGAAAAAAAGAACTGTGCTTCCTACACACACGGCCATATCTAGTTCAATTCTGTTTAGTAAACTGACAAGAACAGTAGATCCTCTTCAGTCCAATACACTGTACATGCTGGGAACAGACGCCAGTGGTATTTGCACTGTGTACGGCAATGGGAGCACAATAGTGACTCTTTTTACCAGAAAACAACTCTTGCTCGTACGACCAGAAACTGCATGTGATTCAACTCCATTTATGACTGGGAAACAAACACTAGCTCGCCTTACAAGAAACACACTCTGTTTTTGAGAAAAGAGCACTCTTCTACTCTACTGTGTTTCCTATAGTGCCAGAACAGTGAGCTTGCTCAGAAAAAAAGAACTGTGCTTCCTGGACACACGGGCCATATCTCGTTCAACTCTGTTTAGGAAACTGACTAGAACAGTAGCTCCTCTTCAGTCCAATGCACTGTACTTGCTGGGAACATATGCGAGTGCTATTTGTACTGTGTACAGCAATGGGAGCACAATAGTGACTCTTCTTACCAGAAAACAACTCTTGCTCGTAGGACCAGAAACTGCATGTGATTCAACTCCATTTAGGACTGGGAAACAAACGCTAGCTCGCCTTACAAGAAACACACTCTGCTTTTGAGAAAAGATCACTCTTCTACTCTACTGTGTTTCCTATAGAACCAGAATAGTGAGCTTGCTCAGAACAAAAGAAATGTGCTTCCTACACACACGGGCCACATCTAGTTTAATTCTGCTTAGGAAACTAACAAGAACAGTAGCTCCTCTTCAGTGCAATACACTGTACATGCTGGGAACAGACGCCAGTGCTATTTGCCCTGTGTATGATAATGGGAGCGCAATAGTGACTCTTCTTACCAGAAAACAACTCTTGCTCGTAGGACCAGAAACTGCATGTGATTCAACTCCATTTAGAACTGGGATCCAAACACTAGCTCGCCTTACAATAAACACACTCTTCTTTTGAGAAAAGAGCACTCTTCTACTCTACTGTGTTTCCTATGGGTTCCGAACAGTGAGCTTGCTCCAAAAAAAGAACCGTGCTTCCAACACACACGGGCCATATCTAGTTCAACTCTGCTTAGGAAACTGACAAGAACAGTAGATCCTCTTCAGTCCAATACACTGTACTTGCTGGGAACAGACGCGAGTGCTATTTGCACTGTGTATGGCAATGGGAGCGCAATAGTGAGTCTTCTTACCAGAAAACAACTCTTGCTCGTAGGAACAAAAACTGCATGTGATTCAACTCCATTTAGGACTGGGAAACAAATGCTAGCTCGCCTTGCAAGTAACACACATTGCTTTTGAGAAAAGAGCACTCTTCTACTCTACTGTGTTTCCTATAGCGCCAGAACAGTGAGCCTGCTCAGAACAAAAGAACTGTGCTTCCTACACACACGGGCCATATCTAGTTCAACTCTGTTTAGTAAACTGACAAGAACAGTAGATCCTCTTCAGTCCAATACACTGTACATTCTGGGAACAGACGCCAGTGGTATTTGCACTGTGTACGGCAATGGGAGCACAAGAGTGACACTTTTTACCAGATAACAACTCTTGCTCATAGGACCAGAAACTGCATGTGATTCAACTCCATTTATGACTGGGAAACAAACACCAGCTCGCCTTACAAGAAACACACTCTGCTTTTGAGAAAAGAGCACTCTTCTACTCTACTGTGTTTCCTATAGGGCCAGAACAGTGAGCTTACTCAGAACAAAAGAACTGTGCTTCCTGCACACACGGGCCATATCTAGTTCAACTCTGCTTAGGAAACTGACTAGAACAGTAGCTCGTCTTCAGTCCAAAACACTGTACTTGCTGGGAACATACGCGAGTGCTATTTGCACTGTGTAAAGCAATGGGAGTGCAATAGTGACTCTTCTTACCAGAAAACAATTCTGGCTCTTAGGACCAGAAACTGCATGTGATTCAACTCCACTTAGGACTGGGAAACAAACGCTATCTTGCCTTACATGAAACAAGCTCTGCTTTTGAGAAAAGGGCACACTTCTACTCTACTGTGTTTCCTATGAGGTCCGAACAGTGAGCTTGCTCAGAACAAAACAACTGTGCTTCCTACACACACGGGCCATATCTAGTTCAACTCTGCTTACGAAACTGACAAGAACAGTAGCTCCTCTTCAGTCTAATACACTGTACTTGATTGGAACAGACGCAAGTGCTATTTGTACTGTGTATGGCAATGGGAGCGCAATTGTGACTCTTCTTACCAAAAAACAGCTCTACTCGTAGGACCAGAAACTGCATGTGATTCAACTTCATTTAGGACTGGGAAACAAACGCTAGCTCACCTTACAAGAAACACACTCTGCTTCTGAGAAAAGAGCTCTCTTCTACTCTACTCTGTTTTCTATTGAGCCAAAACAGTGAGCTTGCTCAGAACAAAAGAACTGTGCTTCCTACACATGGCCATATCTAGTTCAATTCTGCTTAGGAAACTGACAATAACAGTAGATCCTACTCAGTCCAATACACTGTACATGCTGGGAACAGACGCCAGTGCTATTTGCACTGTGTATGGCAATGGGAGCGCAATAGTTACTCTTCTTTCCAGAAAACAACTCTTGCTCGTAGGACCAGAAACTGCATGTGATGCAACTCCATTTAGAACTGGGAAACAAACGCTAGCTCTCCTTACAATAAACTTACTCTGCTTTTGAGAAAAGAGCACTCTTCTACTCTACTGTATTTCCTATAGAGCCAGAACAGTGAGCTTGCTCAGAACAAAAGAAATGTGCTTCCTACACACACGGGCCATATCTAGTTCAACTCTGCTTAGGAATTTGACAAGGACAGTAGATCCTCTTCAGTCCAATACATTGTACATGCTGGGAAAAGACGCCAGTGCTATTTGCACTGTGTAGGGGAATGGGAGCGCAATAGTGTCTTTTCTTACCAGAAAACAACTCTTGCTCGTAGGACCAGAAACTGCATGTGATTCAACTCCATTTAGGACTGAAAAACAAATGCTAGCTCGCCTTACAAGAAACACACTCTGCTTTTGAGAAAAGACTAATCTTCTACTCTACAGTATTTCCTATAGGGCCAAAACAGTGAGCATGCTCAGAAAAAAAGAACTGTGCTTCCTACACACACGGCCATATCTAGTTCAATTCTGCTTAGGAAACTGACAAGAACAGTAGATCCTCTTCAGTCCAAAACACTGTACATGCTGGGAACAGACGCCAGTGCTATTTGTAATGTGTATGACAATGGGAGCGCAATAGTGACTCTTCTAACCAGAAAACAACTCTTGATCATAGGACCAGAAACTGCATGTGATTCAACTCCATTTAGGACTGAAAAACAAATGCTAGCTCGCCTTACAAGAAACACACACTGCTTTTGAGAAAAGCGCTCTCTTCTACTCTACTGTGTTTCCTATACGGTCAGAACAATGAGCTTGCTCAGAACAAAAGATCTGTGCTTCCTACACACACGGCCATATCTAGTTCAATTCTGCTTAGGAAACTGACAAGAACAGTAGATCCTCTTCAGTCCCATACACTGTACTTGCTGGGAACAGACACCAGTGCTATTTGCCCTGTGTATGACAATGGGAGCGCAATAGTGACTCTTCTTACCAGAAAACATCTCTTGCTCCTAGGACCAAAAACTGCATATGATTCAACTCCATTTAGGACTGGGAAACAAACGCTAGCTCGCCTTACAAGAAACACACTCTGCTTTGAGAAAAGATCACTCTTCTACTCTACTGTGTTTCCTTTGGGGTCCAAAGAGTGAGCTTGCTCAGAACAAAAGAACTGTGCTTCCTATACACACGGGCCATATCTAGTTCAACTCTGCTTAGGAAACTGACAAGAACAGTAGCTCCTCTTCAGTCCAATATACTGTACTTGCTGGGAACAAACGCGAGAGCTATTTGCACTGTATATGGCAATGGGAGCCCAATAGTGACTCTTCTTACCAGAAAACAACTCTTGCTCGTAGGACCAAACACTGCATGGGATTCAACTCCATTTCAGACTGGGAAACAAACACTAGCTCGCCTTACAGGAAACACACTCTGCTTTTGAGAAAAAAGCACTCTTCTACTCTACTGTGTTTCCTATGGGGTCCGAACAGTGAGCTTGCTCAGAACAAAAGAACTGTGCTTCCTACACACAGGGGCCATATCTAGTTCAACTCTGCTTAGGAAACTGACAAGAACAGTAGCTCCTCTTCAGTCCAATACACTGTACTTGCTGGGAACAGACGTGAGTGCTATTTGCACTGTGTATGGCAAATGGAGCGCAATAGTGACTTTCCTTACCAGAAAACAACTCTTGCTCATAGGACCAAAAACTGCATGTGATTCAACTCCATTTAGGACTGTAAACAAACGCTAGCTCACCTTACAAGAAAAACACTCTGCTTTTGAGAAAAGAGCACTCTTCACCTCTACTGTGTTTCCTATAGGGCCAAAGACTGAGCTTGCTCAGAACAAAAGAACTGTGCTTCCTACACACACGGTTATATCTAGTTCAATTCTGCTTAGGAAACTGACAAGAACAGTAGATCCTCTTCAGTCCCATACACTGTACTTGCTGGGAACAGACGCCAGTGCTATTTGCCCTGTGTATGACAATGGGAGCACAATAGTGATTCTTCTTACCAGAAAACAACTCTTGCACGTAGGACCAGAAACTGCATGTGATTCAATTCCATTTACGACTGGGAAACAAACGCTAGCTCGCCTTACAAGAAACACACTCTGCTTTTGAGAAAAGATCACTCTTCTCCTCTACTGTGTTTCCTATAGAGCCAGAAACTGAGCTTGCTCAGAACAAAAGAAATGTGCTTCCTACACACAGGGGCCATATCTAGTTCAATTCTGCTTAGGAAACTGACATGAACAAGAGCTCCTCTTCAGTCCGATACACTGTACTTGCTGGGAACAGACGCGAGTGCTATTTGCACTGTGGATGGCAATGGGAGCACAATAGTGACTTTCCTTACCAGAAAACAACTTTTGCTCGTAGGACCAGAAACTGCATGTGTATTTCAACTCCATTTAAGACTGGGAAACTAATGCTAGCTCGCCTTACATGAAATAAACTCTGCTTTTGAGAAAAGAACACTCTTCTACTCTCCTGTGTTTCCTATGTGGTCCGAACAGTGAGCTTTCTAAGAACAAAAGAACTGTGCTTCCTACACACGGGCCATATCTAGTTCAACTCTGCTTAGGAAACTGACAAGAACAGTAGCTCCTCTTCAGTCCAATACACTGTACTTGCGGGAAACAGACGCGACTGCTATTTGCACTGTGCATGGCAATTGGAGCACATAGTGACTCGTCTTACCAGAAAACAACTCTTGCTCGTAGGACAAAAAACTGCATGTGACTCAACTCCATTTAGGACTGGGAAACAAACGCTAGCTTGCCTTCCAAGAAATATACTCTGCTTTTGAGAAAAGAGCACTCTTCTAGTCTACTGTGTTTCCTATAGGGCCAGAACAGTGAGCTTGCTCAGAACAAAAGAACTGTGCTTCCTACACACACGGCCATATCTAGTTCAATTCTGCTTAGGAACGTGACAAGAACAGTAGCTCCTCTTCAGTCCAATACACTGTACTTGCTGGGAACAGACGCGAGTGCTATTTGCACTGTGTATGGCAATGGGAGCATAATTTTGACTCTTCTTACCAGAAAATACCTCTTGCTCGTAGGATCAGAAACTGCGTAGGATTCAACTCCATTTCTGACTGGGAAACAAACACTAGCCTGCCTTACAAGAAACACACTCTGCTTTTGAGAAAAGAGCCCTCTTCTACTCTAAAGTGTTTCCTTTGGGGTCCGAACAGTGAGCTTGCTCAGAACAAAAGAACTGTGCTTCCTACACACAGGGGCCATATCTAGTTAAACTCTGCTTAGGAAACTGACAAGAACAGTAGCTCCTCTTCAGTCCAATACACTGTAGTTGCTGGGAACATACACGAGTGCTATTTGCACTGTGTATGGCAATGGGAGCGCAATAGTGACTTTCCTTACCAGAAAACAAGTCTTGCTCTTAGGACCAGAAACTGCATGTGATTCAACTCCATTTAGGACTGGGAAACAAACACTAGCTCGCCTTACTAGAAACACACTCTGCTCTTGAGAAAAGAGGACTCTTCTACTCTACTGTGTTTCCTATATGGCCAGAACAGTGAGCTTGCACAGAACAAAAGAACTGTGCTTCCTACACACACGGTCCATATCTAGTTCAACTCTGCTTAGGAAACTGACAAGAACAGTAGCTCCTCTTCAGTCCAATACACTGTACTTGCGTGGAACAGACATGAGTGCTATTTGCACTGTGTATGGCAATTGGAGCACAATAGTGACTCGTCTTACCAGAAAACAACTCTTGCTTGCAGGACAAAAAACTGCATGTGACTCAACTCCATTTAGGACTGGGAAAGAAACGCGAACTCACCTTACAAGAAACACACTTTGCTTTAGAGAAAAGAGCACTCTTCTACTCTACTGTGTTTCCTATGTGTTCCGAACAGTGAGCTTGCTCAGAACAAAAAAACTGTTCCTCCTACACACACGGCCATATCTAGTTCAACTCTGCTTAGGAAACTGACAAGAACAGTAGCACCTATTCAGTTCAATACACATTACTTGCTGGGAACAGACGCGAATGCTATTTGCACTGTGTATGGCATTTGGAGTGCAATAGTGACTCTTCTTACCAGAAAACAACTCTTGCTTGCAGGACAAAAAACTGCATGTGACTCAACTCCATTTAGGACTGGGAAACAAACGCGAGCTCACCTTACAAGAAACACACTTTGCTTTAGAGAAAAGAGCACTCTTCTACTCTACTGTGTTTCCTATAGGGCCAGAACAGTGAGCTTGCTCAGAACAAAAAAACTGTGCTTCCTACACAAATGGGACATATCTAGTTCAACTCTGCTTAGGAAACTGACAAGAACAGTAGATCCTCTTCAGTCCCATACACTGTACTTGCTGGGAACAGACACCAGTGCTATTTGCCCTGTGTATGACAATGGGAGCGCAATAGTGACTCTTCTTACCAGAAAACATCTCTTGCTCCTAGGACCAAAAACTGCATATGATTCAACTCCATTTAGGACTGGGAAACAAACGCTAGCTCGCCTTACAAGAAACACACTCTGCTTTGAGAAAAGATCACTCTTCTACTCTACTGTGTTTCCTTTGGGGTCCAAAGAGTGAGCTTGCTCAGAACAAAAGAACTGTGCTTCCTATACACACGGGCCATATCTAGTTCAACTCTGCTTAGGAAACTGACAAGAACAGTAGCTCCTCTTCAGTCCAATATACTGTACTTGCTGGGAACAAACGCGAGAGCTATTTGCACTGTATATGGCAATGGGAGCCCAATAGTGACTCTTCTTACCAGAAAACAACTCTTGCTCGTAGGACCAAACACTGCATGGGATTCAACTCCATTTCAGACTGGGAAACAAACACTAGCTCGCCTTACAGGAAACACACTCTGCTTTTGAGAAAAAAGCACTCTTCTACTCTACTGTGTTTCCTATGGGGTCCGAACAGTGAGCTTGCTCAGAACAAAAGAACTGTGCTTCCTACACACAGGGGCCATATCTAGTTCAACTCTGCTTAGGAAACTGACAAGAACAGTAGCTCCTCTTCAGTCCAATACACTGTACTTGCTGGGAACAGACGTGAGTGCTATTTGCACTGTGTATGGCAAATGGAGCGCAATAGTGACTTTCCTTACCAGAAAACAACTCTTGCTCATAGGACCAAAAACTGCATGTGATTCAACTCCATTTAGGACTGTAAACAAACGCTAGCTCACCTTACAAGAAAAACACTCTGCTTTTGAGAAAAGAGCACTCTTCACCTCTACTGTGTTTCCTATAGGGCCAAAGACTGAGCTTGCTCAGAACAAAAGAACTGTGCTTCCTACACACACGGTTATATCTAGTTCAATTCTGCTTAGGAAACTGACAAGAACAGTAGATCCTCTTCAGTCCCATACACTGTACTTGCTGGGAACAGACGCCAGTGCTATTTGCCCTGTGTATGACAATGGGAGCACAATAGTGATTCTTCTTACCAGAAAACAACTCTTGCACGTAGGACCAGAAACTGCATGTGATTCAATTCCATTTACGACTGGGAAACAAACGCTAGCTCGCCTTACAAGAAACACACTCTGCTTTTGAGAAAAGATCACTCTTCTCCTCTACTGTGTTTCCTATAGAGCCAGAAACTGAGCTTGCTCAGAACAAAAGAAATGTGCTTCCTACACACAGGGGCCATATCTAGTTCAATTCTGCTTAGGAAACTGACATGAACAAGAGCTCCTCTTCAGTCCGATACACTGTACTTGCTGGGAACAGACGCGAGTGCTATTTGCACTGTGGATGGCAATGGGAGCACAATAGTGACTTTCCTTACCAGAAAACAACTTTTGCTCGTAGGACCAGAAACTGCATGTGTATTTCAACTCCATTTAAGACTGGGAAACTAATGCTAGCTCGCCTTACATGAAATAAACTCTGCTTTTGAGAAAAGAACACTCTTCTACTCTCCTGTGTTTCCTATGTGGTCCGAACAGTGAGCTTTCTAAGAACAAAAGAACTGTGCTTCCTACACACGGGCCATATCTAGTTCAACTCTGCTTAGGAAACTGACAAGAACAGTAGCTCCTCTTCAGTCCAATACACTGTACTTGCGGGAAACAGACGCGACTGCTATTTGCACTGTGCATGGCAATTGGAGCACATAGTGACTCGTCTTACCAGAAAACAACTCTTGCTCGTAGGACAAAAAACTGCATGTGACTCAACTCCATTTAGGACTGGGAAACAAACGCTAGCTTGCCTTCCAAGAAATATACTCTGCTTTTGAGAAAAGAGCACTCTTCTAGTCTACTGTGTTTCCTATAGGGCCAGAACAGTGAGCTTGCTCAGAACAAAAGAACTGTGCTTCCTACACACACGGCCATATCTAGTTCAATTCTGCTTAGGAACGTGACAAGAACAGTAGCTCCTCTTCAGTCCAATACACTGTACTTGCTGGGAACAGACGCGAGTGCTATTTGCACTGTGTATGGCAATGGGAGCATAATTTTGACTCTTCTTACCAGAAAATACCTCTTGCTCGTAGGATCAGAAACTGCGTAGGATTCAACTCCATTTCTGACTGGGAAACAAACACTAGCCTGCCTTACAAGAAACACACTCTGCTTTTGAGAAAAGAGCCCTCTTCTACTCTAAAGTGTTTCCTTTGGGGTCCGAACAGTGAGCTTGCTCAGAACAAAAGAACTGTGCTTCCTACACACAGGGGCCATATCTAGTTAAACTCTGCTTAGGAAACTGACAAGAACAGTAGCTCCTCTTCAGTCCAATACACTGTAGTTGCTGGGAACATACACGAGTGCTATTTGCACTGTGTATGGCAATGGGAGCGCAATAGTGACTTTCCTTACCAGAAAACAAGTCTTGCTCTTAGGACCAGAAACTGCATGTGATTCAACTCCATTTAGGACTGGGAAACAAACACTAGCTCGCCTTACTAGAAACACACTCTGCTCTTGAGAAAAGAGGACTCTTCTACTCTACTGTGTTTCCTATATGGCCAGAACAGTGAGCTTGCACAGAACAAAAGAACTGTGCTTCCTACACACACGGTCCATATCTAGTTCAACTCTGCTTAGGAAACTGACAAGAACAGTAGCTCCTCTTCAGTCCAATACACTGTACTTGCGTGGAACAGACATGAGTGCTATTTGCACTGTGTATGGCAATTGGAGCACAATAGTGACTCGTCTTACCAGAAAACAACTCTTGCTTGCAGGACAAAAAACTGCATGTGACTCAACTCCATTTAGGACTGGGAAAGAAACGCGAACTCACCTTACAAGAAACACACTTTGCTTTAGAGAAAAGAGCACTCTTCTACTCTACTGTGTTTCCTATGTGTTCCGAACAGTGAGCTTGCTCAGAACAAAAAAACTGTTCCTCCTACACACACGGCCATATCTAGTTCAACTCTGCTTAGGAAACTGACAAGAACAGTAGCACCTATTCAGTTCAATACACATTACTTGCTGGGAACAGACGCGAATGCTATTTGCACTGTGTATGGCATTTGGAGTGCAATAGTGACTCTTCTTACCAGAAAACAACTCTTGCTTGCAGGACAAAAAACTGCATGTGACTCAACTCCATTTAGGACTGGGAAACAAACGCGAGCTCACCTTACAAGAAACACACTTTGCTTTAGAGAAAAGAGCACTCTT
This sequence comes from Peromyscus eremicus, assembly GCF_949786415.1. Lineage (NCBI taxonomy): Eukaryota > Metazoa > Chordata > Mammalia > Rodentia > Cricetidae > Peromyscus > Peromyscus eremicus. The sequence continues at coordinate 40,969 of NW_026736796.1, read as the reverse complement.
CTACTCTACTGTGTTTCCTATAGGGACAGAACAGTGAGCTTGCTCAGAACAAAAAAACTGTGCTTCCTACACAAATGGGACATATCTAGTTCAACTCTGCTTAGGAAACTGACAAGAACAGTAGCTCCTCTTCAGTCCGATACACTGTACTTGCTGGGATCAGACGCCAGTGCTATTTGTCCTGTGTATGGCAATGACAGCGCAATAGTGACTATTCTTACCATAAAACAACTCTTGCTCATAGGACCAGAAACTTCATGTGATTCCACTCCATTTAGGACTGGGAAACAAACGATAGCTTGCCTTACAAGAAACACACTCTGCTTTTGAGAAAAGAGCACTCTTCTACTCTACTGTGTTTCTTATGGGTTCCAAACAGTAAGCTTGCTCAGAACAAAAGAACAGTGCTTCCTACACGCACGGACCATATCTAGTTCAACTCTGCTTAGGAAACTGACAAGAACAGTAGCTCCTGTTCAGTCCAGTACACTGTACTTGCTGGGAAAAAATGCGAGTGCTATTTGCCAGGTGTATGGCAATGGGAGCGCAATAGTGATTTTCCTTACCAGAAAACAACTCTTGTTCGTAGGACCACAAACTGCATGTGATTCAATTCCATTTAGGATTAGGAAACAAACGCTAGCTCGCCTTACAAGAAACACACACCGCTTTTGAGAAAAGAGCACTCTTCTATTCTACTGTGTTTCCTATGTGTTCCGAGCAGTGAGCTTGCTCAGAACAAAAAAACTGTGCTTCCTACACACACGGCCATATCTAGTTCAAGTCTGCTTAGGAACCTGACAAGAACAGTAGATCCTGTTCAGTCCAATACACTGTACTTGCTGGGAACAGACGCCAGTGCTATTTGTCCTGTGTTTCGTAATGGCAGTGCAATATTGACTCTTCTTACCAGAAAACAACTCTTGCTCGTAGGACCAGATACTGCACGGGATTCAACTCCATTTAGGACTGGGAAACACACGCTAGCTCGCCTTACAGGAAACACACTCTGCTTTTGAGAAAAGAGCACTCTTCTACTCTACTGTGTTTCCTATGGGGTCCAAACAGTGAGCTTGCTCAGAATAAAAGAACTGTGCTTCCTACACACACCGACCATATCTAGTTCAACTCTACTTAGGAAACTCACAAGAACAGTAGCTCCTCTTCAGTCCGAAACACTGTGATTGCTGGGAACAGACGCCAGTGCTATTTGTCCTGTGTATGGCAATGGCAGCACAATACTGACTCTTCTTACCATAAAACAACTCTTGCTCGTAGGACCAGAAACTGCATGTGATTCAACTCCATTTAGGATTAGGAAACAAACACTAGCTGGCCTTATAAGAAACACACTCTGCTTTAGAGAAAAGAGCACTCTTCTACTCTAATGTGTTTATTATAAGGCCTGAACAGTGAGCTTGCTCAGAACAAAAGAACTGTGCTTCCTACACACACACCCATATCTAGTTCAATTCTGCTTAGGAACCTGACAAGAACAGTAGATCCTCTTCAGTCCAATACACTATACTTGCTGGGAACAGACGCGAGTGCTATTTGCATTGTGTATGGCAATAGGAGTGCAGTAGTGTCTTTCCTTACCAGAAAACAACTCTTTCTCGTAGGACCAAAAACTGCATGTGATTCAACTCCATTTAGGACTGGGAAACAAACGCTAGCACGCCTTACAAGAAACACACTCTGCTTTTGAGAAAAGAGCACTCTTCTACTCTACTGTGTTTCCTATGGGGTCCGAACAGTGAGCTTGGTCAGAACAAAAGAACTGTGCTTCCTACAAACACGGCCATATCTAGTTCAATTCTGCTTAGGAACCTGACAAGAACAATAGCTCTTCTTCAGTCCAATACACTGAACTTGCTGGGAACAGACGCCAGTGCTATTTGTCCTGTGTATGGCAATGGCAGCGCAATAGTGACTCTTCTTACCAGAAAACAACTCTTGCTCGTAGGACCAGAAACTGCATGTGATTCAACTCTATTTAGGACTGGGAAACAAACGCTAGCTGGCCTTACAAGAAACACACTCTGCTTTAGAGAAAAGAGCACTCTTCTACTCTACTGTGTTTCCTATAGGGCCAGAACAGTAAGCTTGCTCAGAACAAAAGAACTGTGCTTCCTACACATGGGCCATATCTAGTTCAACTCTGCTTAGGAAACTGACCAGAACAGTAGCTCCTCTTCAGTCCGATACACTGTACTTGCTGGAAACAGACGCGAGTGCTATTTGCACTTTGTAATGCAATGGGAGCACAATAGTGAATTTCCTTACCAGAAAACAACTCTTGCTGTTAGGACCAGAAACTGCATGTGATTCATCTCCATTTAGGACTGGGAAACAAATGCTAGCTCGCCTTACATGAAACACATTCTGCTTTTGAGAAAAGAGCACTCTTCTACTCTACTGTGTTTCCTATGGGGTCTGAACAGTGAGCTTTCTCAGAACAAAAGAACTGTGCTTCCTACACACACGGGCCATATCTAGTTCAATTCTGCTTAGGAAACTGACAGGAACAGCAGCTCCTCTTCAGTCCAATACACTGTACTTTCTGGGAACAGACGCGAGTGCTATTTGCACTGTGTATGGCAATTGGAGCACAATAGTGACTCGTCTTACCAGAAAACAACTCTTGCTTGTAGGACAAAATACTGCATGTGACTCAACTCCATTTAGGACTGAGAAACAAACGCTAGCTCGCCTTCCAAGAAACACACTCTCCTTTTGAGAAAAGAGCACTCTTCTACTCTACTGTGTTTCCTATGGGTTCCGAACAGTAAGCTTGCTCAGAACAAAAAAAGTGTGCTTCCTACACACACGGCCATATCTAGTTCAAGTCTGCTTAGGAACCTGAAAAGAACAGTAGATCCTCTTCAGTCCAATACACTGTACTTGCTGGGAACAGACGCGTGTGCTATTTGCACTGTGTATGGCCATGGCAGCACAATACTGACTCTTCTTACAATAAAAAAACTCTTGCTCGTAGGACCAGAAACTGCATGTGATTCAACTCTATTTAGGACTGGGAAACAAACACTAGCTGGCCTTACAAGAAACACACTCTGCTTTAGAGAAAAGAGCACTCTTCTACTCTACTGTGTTTATTATAAGGCCTGAACAGTGAGCTTGCTCAGAACAAAAGAACTGTGCTTCCTACACACACACCCATATCTAGTTCAATTCTGCTTAGGAACCTGACAAGAACAGTAGCTCCTCTTCAGTCCAATACACTGTACTTGCTGGGAACATACGCGAGTGCTATTTGCACTGTGTACGGCAATTGGAGCACAATAGTGACTCGTTTTACCAGAAAAGAACGCTTGCTCGTAGGACAAAAAACTGCATGTGACTCAACTCCATTTAGGACTGGGAAACAAACTCTAGCTCGCTTTACAAGAAACACACTCTGCTTTTGAGAAAAGAGCACTCTTCTACTCTACTGTTTTTCCTATGGGGTCCGAACAGTGAGATTGCTCAGAACAAAAAAACTGTGGTTCCTACACACACGGCCATATCTAGTTCAAGTCTGCTTAGGAAACTGACAAGAACAGTAGCTCCTCTTCAGTCCGATACACTGTACTTGCTGGGAACAAACGCGAGTGCTATTTGCACTGTGTATGGCAATGGGAGCGCAATAGTGACTTTCCTTACCAGAAAACAAGTCTTGCTCGTAGGACCAGAAACTGCATGTGATTCAACTCCATTTAGGACTGGGAAACAAACACTAGCTCGCCTTACTAGAAACACACTCTGCTTTTGAGAAAAGAGCACTCTTCTACTCTACTGTGTTTCCTATATGGCCAGAACAGTAAGCTTGCACAGAACAAAAGAACTGTGCTTCCTACACACACGGTCCATATCTAGTTCAACTCTGCTTAGGAAACTGACAAGAACAGTAGCTCCTCTTCAGTCCAATACACTGTACTGGCGTGGAACAGACATGAGTGCTATTTGCACTGTGTATGGCAATTGGAGCACAATAGTGACTCGTCTTACCAGAAAACAACTCTTGCTTGCAGGACAAAAAACTGCATGTGACTCAACTCCATTTAGGACTGGGAAAGAAACGCGAACTCACCTTACAAGAATCACACTTTGCTTTAGAGAAAAGAGCACTCTTCTACTCTACTGTGTTTCCTATGTGTTCCGAACAGTGAGCTTGCTCAGAACAAAAAAACTGTGCCTCCTACACACACGGCCATATCTAGTTCAACTCTGCTTAGGAAACTGACAAGAACAGTAGCACCTATTCAGTTCAATACACATTACTTGCTGGGAACAGACGCGAATGCTATTTGCACTGTGTATGGCATTTGGAGTGCAATAGTGACTCTTCTTACCAGAAAACAACTCTTGCTTGCAGGACAAAAAACTGCATGTGACTCAACTCCATTTAGGACTGGGAAACAAACGCGAGCTCACCTTACAAGAAACACACTTTGCTTTAGAGAAAAGAGCACTCTTCTACTCTACTGTGTTTCCTATAGGGCCAGAACAGTGAGCTTGCTCAGAACAAAAAAACTGTGCTTCCTACACAAATGGGCCATATCTAGTTCAACTCTGCTTAAGAAACTGACAAGAACAGTAGCTCCTCTTCAGTCCGATACACTGTACTTGCTGGGATCAGACGCCAGTGCTATTTGTCCTGTGTATGGCAATGACAGCGCAATAGTGACTATTCTTACCATAAAACAACTCTTGCTCATAGGACCAGAAACTTCATGTGATTCCACTCCATTTAGGACTGGGAAACAAACGATAGCTTGCCTTACAAGAAACACACTCTGCTTTTGAGAAAAGAGCACTCTTCTACTCTACTGTGTTTCTTATGGGTTCCAAACAGTAAGCTTGCTCAGAACAAAAGAACAGTGCTTCCTACACGCACGGACCATATCTAGTTCAACTCTGCTTAGGAAACTGACAAGAACAGTAGCTCCTGTTCAGTCCAGTACACTGTACTTGCTGGGAAAAGATGCGAGTGCTATTTGCCAGGTGTATGGCAATGGGAGCGCAATAGTGATTTTCCTTACCAGAAAACAACTCTTGTTCGTAGGACCACAAACTGCATGTGATTCAATTCCATTTAGGATTAGGAAACAAACGCTAGCTCGCCTTACAAGAAACACACACCGCTTTTGAGAAAAGAGCACTCTTCTATTCTACTGTGTTTCCTATGTGTTCCGAGCAGTGAGCTTGCTCAGAACAAAAAAACTGTGCTTCCTACACACACGGCCATATCTAGTTCAAGTCTGCTTAGGAACCTGACAAGAACAGTAGATCCTGTTCAGTCCAATACACTGTACTTGCTGGGAACAGACGCGTGTGCTATTTGCACTGTGTATGGCAATGGGAGCGCAATAGTGACTTTCCTTATCAGAAAACAATTCTTGCTCATAGGTCCAGAAACTGCATGTGATTCAACTCTATTTAGGACTGGGAAACAAACGCTAGCTGGCCTTACAAGAAACACACTCTGCTTTAGAGAAAAAGCACTCTTCTACTCTACTGTGTTTCCTATAGGGCCAGAACAGTAAGCTTTCTCAGAACAAAAGAACTGTGCTTCCTACACATGGGCCATATCTAGTACAACTCTGCTTAGGAATCTGACCAGAACAGTAGCTCCTCTTCAGTCCGATACACTGTACTTGCTGGGAACAGACGCGAGGGCTATTTGCATTGTGTATTGCAATGGGAGCGCAATAGTGAATTTCCTTACCAGAAAACATCTCTTGCTGGTAGGACCAGAAACTGCATGTGATTCATCTCCATTTAGGACTGGGAAACAAATGCTACCTCGCCTTACATGAAACACATTCTGCTTTTGAGAAAAGAGCACTCTTCTACTCTACTGTGTTTCCTATGGGGTCCGAACAGTGAGCTTGCTCAGAACAAAAGAACTGTGCTTCCTACACACACGGGCCATATCTACTTCAATTCTGCTTAGGAAACTGACAAGAACAGTATCTCCTCTTCAGTCCAATACACTGTACTTTCTGGGAACAGACGCGAGTGCTATTTGCACTGTGTAAGGCAATTGGAGCACAATAGTGACTTGTCTTACCAGAAAACCACTCTTGCTTGTAGGACAAAATACTGCATGTGACTCAACTCCATTTAAGACTGATAACCAAACCCTAGCTCGCCTTACAAGAAACACAATCTGCTTTTGAGAAAAGAGCACTCTTCTACTCTACTGTGTTTCCTATGGGTTCCGAAGAGTAAGCTTGCTCAGAACAAAAAAACTGTGCTTCCTACACACACGGCCATATCTAGTTCAAGTCTGCTTAGGAACCTGACAAGAACAGTAGATCCTCTTCAGTCCAATACACTGGACTTGCTGGGAACAGACGCGTGTGCTATTTGCACTGTGTATGGCAATGGGAGCGCAATAGTGACTTTCCTTACCAGAAAACAACTCTTGCTCATAGTATAAGAAACTGCATGTGATTCAACTCCATTTAGGACTGGGAAACAAATGCTAGCTCGCCTTCAAGAAACACACTCTGCTTTTGAGAAAAGAGCACTCTTCTACTCTACTGTGTTTCCTATGGGGTCCAAACAGTGCGATTGCTCAGAACAAAAGAACTGTGCTTCCTACACACGGGATATATCTCGTTCAACTCTGCTTAGGAAACTGACAAGAACAGTAGATTCTCTTCAGTCCAATACACTGTACTTGCTGGGAACAGACGCGAGTGCTATTGGCACTGTGTATGACCATGGAAGCGCAATAGTGACTTTCCTTACCAGAAAAAAACTCTTGCTCGTGGGACCAGAACCTGCATGTGATTCAACTCCATTTAGGACTGGGAAACAAACGCTAGCTCGCCTTACAAGAAACACACTCTGCTTTTGAGAAAAGACCACGCGTCTACTCTACTGTGTTTCCTACAGGGCCAGAACAGTGAACTTGCTCAGAACAAAAGAAGTGTGCTTCCTACACACAAGGCCATATCTAGTTCAACTCTGCTTAGGAACCTGACAAGAATAGTAGATCCTCTTTAGTCCAATACACTGTACTGGTGGGAACAGACGCCAGTGCTATTTGCACTGTGTATGACAATGGGAGCGCAATAGTGACTCTTCTTACCAGAAAACAACTCTTGCTCATAGGACCAGAAACTGCATGTGATTCAACTCCATTTAGGACTGGGAAACAAACGCTAGCTCGCCTTACAAGAAACACACTCTGCTATAGAGAAAAGAGCACTCTTCTACTTTACTGTGTTTCCTAAGAAGTCCGAACAGTGAACTTGCTCAGAACAAAAGAACTGTGCTTCCTAGACACACGGCCATATCTAGTTCAATTCTGCTTACAAATCTGACAAGAACAGTAGATCCTCTTCAGTCCAATACACTGTACTTGCTGGGAACAGACGCCAGTGCTATTTGTCCTGTGTATGGCAATGGGAGCGCAATATTGACTCTTATTACCAGAAAACAACTCTTGCTCGTAGGACCAGAAACTGCATGTGATTCAACTCCATTTAGGACTGGGAAACAAACGCTAGCTCGCCTTACAAGAAACACACTCTGCTTTTGAGAAAAGAGCACTCTTCTACTCTACTGTGTTTCCTATAGGGCCAGAACAGTGAGCTTGCTCAGCACAAAAGAACTGTGCTTCCTACACACACGGCCATATCTAGTTCAACTCTGCTTAGGAACATGACAAGAACAGTAGATCCTCTTCAGTCCAATACACTGTACATGCTGGGAACAGACGCCAGTGCTATTTGCCATCTGTATGACAATGGGAGCACAATAGTGACTCTTCTTACCAGAAAACAAATCTTGCTCATAAGACCAGAAACTGCTAGTGATTCAACTCCATTTAGGACTGGGAAACAAACACTAGCTCGCCTTACAATAAACACACTCTGATTTAGAGAAAAAATCATTTTTCTACTCTACTGTGTTTCCTAAGTGGTCCGAACAGTGAACTTGCTCAGAACAGAAGAACTGTGCTTTCAACACACACGGCCATATCTAGTTCAATTCTGCTTAGGAACCTGACAAGAACAGTAGATCCTCTTCAGTCCAATACACTGTACTTGCTGGGAACCGACGCCAGTGCTATTTGTCCTGTGTATGGTAATGGCAGTGCAATATTGACTCTTCTTACCAGAAAACAACTCTTGCTCGTAGGACCAGATACTGCATGGGATTCAACTCCATTTAGGACTGGGAAACACACGCTAGCTCGCCTTACAGGAAACACACTCTGCTTTTGAGAAAAGAGCACTCTTCTACTCTACTGTGTTTCCTATGGGGTCCAAACAGTGAGCTTGCTCAGAATAAAAGAACTGTGCTTCCTACACACACCGACCATATCTAGTTCAACTCTACTTAGGAAACTGACAAGAACAGTAGCTCCTCTTCAGTCCGAAACACTGTGATTGCTGGGAACAGACGCCAGTGCTATTTGTCCTGTGTATGGCAATGGCAGCACAATACTGACTCTTCTTACAATAAAACAACTCTTGCTCGTAGGACCAGAAACTGCATGTGATTCAACTCCATTTAGGATTAGGAAACAAACACTAGCTGGCCTTACAAGAAACACACTCTGCTTTAGAGAAAAGAGCACTCTTCTACTCTAATGTGTTTATTATAAGGCCTGAACAGTGAGCTTGCTCAGAACAAAAGAACTGTGCTTCCTACACACACACCCATATCTAGTTCAATTCTGCTTAGGAACCTGACAAGAACAGTAGATCCTCTTCAGTCCAATACACTATACTTGCTGGGAACAGACGCGAGTGCTATTTGCATTGTGTATGGCAATAGGAGTGCAGTAGTGTCTTTCCTTACCAGAAAACAACTCTTTCTCGTAGGACCAAAAACTGCAAGTGATTCAACTCCATTTAGGACTGGGAAACAAACGCTAGCACGCCTTACAAGAAACACACTCTGCTTTTGAGAAAAGAGCACTCTTCTACTCTACTGTGTTTCCTATGGGGTCCGAACAGTGAGCTTGGTCAGAACAAAAGAACTGTGCTTCCTACAAACACGGCCATATCTAGTTCAATTCTGCTTAGGAACCTGACAAGAACAATAGCTCTTCTTCAGTCCAATACACTGAACTTGCTGGGAACAGACGCCAGTGCTATTTGTCCTGTGTATGGCAATGGCAGCACAATAGTGACTCTTCTTACCAGAAAACAACTCTTGCTCGTAGGACCAGAAACTGCATGTGATTCAACTCTATTTAGGACTGGGAAACAAACGCTAGCTGGCCTTACAAGAAACACACTCTGCTTTAGAGAAAAGAGCACTCTTCTACTCTACTGTGTTTCCTATAGGGCCAGAACAGTAAGCTTGCTCAGAACAAAAGAACTGTGCTTCCTACACATGGGCCATATCTAGTTCAACTCTGCTTAGGAAACTGACCAGAACAGTAGCTCCTCTTCAGTCCGATACACTGTACTTGCTGGAAACAGACGCGAGTGCTATTTGCACTTTGTAATGCAATGGGAGCGCAATAGTGAATTTCCTTACCAGAAAACAACTCTTGCTGTTAGGACCAGAAACTGCATGTGATTCATCTCCATTTAGGACTGGGAAACAAATGCTAGCTCGCCTTACATGAAACACATTCTGCTTTTGAGAAAAGAGCACTCTTCTACTCTACTGTGTTTCCTATGGGGTCCGAACAGTGAGCTTTCTCAGAACAAAAGAACTGTGCTTCCTACACACACGGGCCATATCTAGTTCAATTCTGCTTAGGAAACTGACAGGAACAGCAGCTCCTCTTCAGTCCAATACACTGTACTTTCTGGGAACAGACGCGAGTGCTATTTGCACTATGTATGGCAATTGGAGCACAATAGTGACTCGTCTTACCAGAAAACAACTCTTGCTTGTAGGACAAAATACTGCATGTGACTCAACTCCATTTAGGACTGAGAAACAAACGCTAGCTCGCCTTCCAAGAAACACACTCTACTTTTGAGAAAAGAGCACTCTTCTACTCTACTGTGTTTCCTATGGGTTCCGAACAGTAAGCTTGCTCAGAACAAAAAAAGTGTGCTTCCTACACACACGGCCATATCTAGTTCAAGTCTGCTTAGGAACCTGAAAAGAACAGTAGATCCTCTTCAGTCCAATACACTGTACTTGCTGGGAACAGACGCGTGTGCTATTTGCACTGTGTATGGCAATGGCAGCACAATACTGACTCTTCTTACAATAAAAAAACTCTTGCTCGTAGGACCAGAAACTGCATGTGATTCAACTCTATTTAGGACTGGGAAACAAACACTAGCTGGCCTTACAAGAAACACACTCTGCTTTTGAGAAAAGAGCACTCTTCTACTCTACTGTGTTTCCTATAGGGCCAGAACAGTGAGCTTGCTCAGAACAAAAGAACTGTGCTTCCCACACACACGGCCATATCTAGTTCAACACTACTTAGGAAACTGACAAGAACAGTAGCTCCTCTTCAGTCCAATACACTGTACTTGCTGGGAACAGACGCCAGTGCTATTTGTCCTGTGTATGGCAATGGCAACACAATACTGACTCTTCTTACCATAAAACAACTCTTGCTCGTAGGACCAGAAACTGCATGTGATTCAACTCTATTTAGGACTGGGAAACAAACGCTAGCTGGCCTTACAAGAAACACACTCTGCTTTAGAGAAAAGAGCACTCTTCTACTCTACTGTGTTTATTATGAGGCCTGAACAGTGAGCTTGCTCAGAACAAAAGAACTGTGCTTCCTACACACACACCCATATCTAGTTCAATTCTGCTTAGGAACCTGACAAGAACAGTAGCTCCTCTTCAGTCCAATACACTGTACTTGCTGGGAACATACGCGAGTGCTATTTGCACTGTGTATGGTAATTGGAGCACAATAGTGACTCGTTTTACCAGAAAAGAACGCTTGCTCGTAGGACAAAAAACTGCATGTGACTCAACTCCATTTAGGACTGGGAAACAAACTCTAGCTCGCTTTACAAGAAACACACTCTGCTTTTGAGAAAAGAGCACTCTTCTACTCTACTGTTTTTCCTATGGGGTCCGAACAGTGAGATTGCTCAGAACAAAAAAACTGTGGTTCCTACACACACGGCCATATCTAGTTCAAGTCTGCTTAGGAAACTGACAAGAACAGTAGCTCCTCTTCAGTCCGATACACTGTACTTGCTGGGAACAGACGCGAGTGCTATTTGCACTGTGTATGGCAATGGGAGCGCAATAGTGACTTTCCTTACCAGAAAACAAGTCTTGCTCGTAGGACCAGAAACTGCATGTGATTCAACTCCATTTAGGACTGGGAAACAAACACTAGCTCGCCTTACTAGAAACACACTCTGCTTTTGAGAAAAGAGCACTCTTCTACTCTACTGTGTTTCCTATATGGCCAGAACAGTGAGCTTGCACAGAACAAAAGAACTGTGCTTCCTACACACACGGTCCATATCTAGTTCAACTCTGCTTAGGAAACTGACAAGAACAGTAGCTCCTCTTCAGTCCAATACACTGTACTTGCGTGGAACAGACATGAGTGCTATTTGCACTGTGTATGGCAATTGGAGCACAATAGTGACTCGTCTTACCAGAAAACAACTCTTGCTTGCAGGACAAAAAACTGCATGTGACTCAACTCCATTTAGGACTGGGAAAGAAACGCGAACTCACCTTACAAGAAACACACTTTGCTTTAGAGAAAAGAGCACTCTTCTACTCTACTGTGTTTCCTATGTGTTCCGAACAGTGAGCTTGCTCAGAACAAAAAAACTGTGCCTCCTACACACACGGCCATATCTAGTTCAACTCTGCTTAGGAAACTGACAAGAACAGTAGCACCTATTCAGTTCAATACACATTACTTGCTGGGAACAGACGCGAATGCTATTTGCACTGTGTATGGCATTTGGAGTGCAATAGTGACTCTTCTTACCAGAAAACAACTCTTGCTTGCAGGACAAAAAACTGCATGTGACTCAACTCCATTTAGGACTGGGAAACAAACGCGAGCTCACCTTACAAGAAACACACTTTGCTTTAGAGAAAAGAGCACTCTTCTACTCTACTGTGTTTCCTATAGGGCCAGAACAGTGAGCTTGCTCAGAACAAAAAAACTGTGCTTCCTACACAAATGGGCCATATCTAGTTCAACTCTGCTTAAGAAACTGACAAGAACAGTAGCTCCTCTTCAGTCCGATACACTGTACTTGCTGGGATCAGACGCCAGTGCTATTTGTCCTGTGTATGGCAATGACAGCGCAATAGTGACTATTCTTACCATAAAACAACTCTTGCTCATAGGACCAGAAACTTCATGTGATTCCACTCCATTTAGGACTGGGAAACAAACGATAGCTTGCCTTACAAGAAACACACTCTGCTTTTGAGAAAAGAGCACTCTTCTACTCTACTGTGTTTCTTATGGGTTCCAAACAGTAAGCTTGCTCAGAACAAAAGAACAGTGCTTCCTACACGCACGGACCATATCTAGTTCAACTCTGCTTAGGAAACTGACAAGAACAGTAGCTCCTGTTCAGTCCAGTACACTGTACTTGCTGGGAAAAGATGCGAGTGCTATTTGCCAGGTGTATGGCAATGGGAGCGCAATAGTGATTTTCCTTACCAGAAAACAACTCTTGTTCGTAGGACCACAAACTGCATGTGATTCAATTCCATTTAGGATTAGGAAACAAACGCTAGCTCGCCTTACAAGAAACACACACCGCTTTTGAGAAAAGAGCACTCTTCTATTCTACTGTGTTTCCTATGTGTTCCGAGCAGTGAGCTTGCTCAGAACAAAAAAACTGTGCTTCCTACACACACGGCCATATCTAGTTCAAGTCTGCTTAGGAACCTGACAAGAACAGTAGATCCTGTTCAGTCCAATACACTGTACTTGCTGGGAACAGACGCCAGTGCTATTTGTCCTGTGTATGGCAATGGCAGTGCAATATTGACTCTTCTTACCAGAAAACAACTCTTGCTCGTAGGACCAGATACTGCATGGGATTCAAATCCATTTAGGACTGGGAAACAAACGCTAGCTCTCCTTACAAGAAACACACTCTGCTTTTGATAAAAGAGCACTCTTCTACTCTACTGTGTTTCCTATGGGGTCCAAACAGTGAGCTTGCTCAGAATAAAAGAACTGTGCTTCCTACACACACCGACCATATCTAGTTCAACTCTACTTAGGAAACTGACAAGAACAGTAGCTCCTCTTCAGTCTGAAACACTGTACTTGCTGGGAACAGACGCCAGTGCTATTTGTCCTGTGTATGGCAATGGCAGCACAATACTGACTCTTCTTACCATAAAACAACTCTTGCTCGTAGGACCAGAAACTGCATGTGATTCAACTCCATTTAGGATTAGGAAACAAACGCTAGCTGGCCTTACAAGAAACACACTCTGCTTTAGAGAAAAGAGCACTCTTCTACTCTAATGTGTTTATTATAAGGCCTGAACAGTGAGCTTGCTCAGAACAAAAGAACTGTGCTTCCTACACACACACCCATATCTAGTTCAATTCTCCTTAGGAACCTGACAAGAACAGTAGATCCTCTTCAGTCCAATACACTATACTTGCTGGGAACAGACGCGAGTGCTATTTGCACTGTGTATGGCAATAGGAGTGCAGTAGTGTCTTTCCTTACCAGAAAACAACTCTTTCTCGTAGGACCAAAAACTGCATGTGATTCAACTCCATTTAGGACTGGGAAACAAACGCTAGCACGCCTTACAAGAAACACACTCTGCTTTTGAGAAAAGAGCACTCTTCTACTCTACTGTGTTTCCTATGGGGTCCGAACAGTGAGCTTGCTCAGAACAAAAGAACTGTGCTTCCTACAAACACGGCCATATCTAGTTCAATTCTGCTTAGGAACCTGACAAGAACAGTAGCTCTTCTTCATTCCAATACACTAAACTTGCTGGGAACAGACGCCAGTGCTATTTGTCCTGTGTATGGCAATGGCAGCGCAATAGTGACTCTTCTTACCAGAAAACAACTCTTGCTCGTAGGACCAGAAACTGCATGTGATTAATCTCCATTTAGGACTGGGAAACAAATGCTAGCTCGCCTTACATGAAACACATTCTGCTTTTGAGAAAAGAGCACTCTTCTACTCTACTGTGTTTCCTATGGGGTCCGAACAGTGAGCTTTCTCAGAACAAAAGAACTGTGCTTCCTACACACACGGGCCATATCTAGTTCAATTCTGCTTAGGAAACTGACAGGAACAGCAGCTCCTCTTCAGTCCAATACACTGTACTTGCTGGGAACCGACGCCAGTGCTATTTGTCCTGTGTATGGTAATGGCAGTGCAATATTGACTCTTCTTACCAGAAAACAACTCTTGCTCGTAGGACCAGATACTGCATGGGATTCAACTCCATTTAGGACTGGGAAACACACGCTAGCTCGCCTTACAGGAAACACACTCTGCTTTTGAGAAAAGAGCACTCTTCTACTCTACTGTGTTTCCTATGGGGTCCAAACAGTGAGCTTGCTCAGAATAAAAGAACTGTGCTTCCTACACACACCGACCATATCTAGTTCAACTCTACTTAGGAAACTGACAAGAACAGTAGCTCCTCTTCAGTCCGAAACACTGTGATTGCTGGGAACAGACGCCAGTGCTATTTGTCCTGTGTATGGCAATGGCAGCACAATACTGACTCTTCTTACAATAAAACAACTCTTGCTCGTAGGACCAGAAACTGCATGTGATTCAACTCCATTTAGGATTAGGAAACAAACACTAGCTGGCCTTACAAGAAACACACTCTGCTTTAGAGAAAAGAGCACTCTTCTACTCTAATGTGTTTATTATAAGGCCTGAACAGTGAGCTTGCTCAGAACAAAAGAACTGTGCTTCCTACACACACACCCATATCTAGTTCAATTCTGCTTAGGAACCTGACAAGAACAGTAGATCCTCTTCAGTCCAATACACTATACTTGCTGGGAACAGACGCGAGTGCTATTTGCATTGTGTATGGCAATAGGAGTGCAGTAGTGTCTTTCCTTACCAGAAAACAACTCTTTCTCGTAGGACCAAAAACTGCAAGTGATTCAACTCCATTTAGGACTGGGAAACAAACGCTAGCACGCCTTACAAGAAACACACTCTGCTTTTGAGAAAAGAGCACTCTTCTACTCTACTGTGTTTCCTATGGGGTCCGAACAGTGAGCTTGGTCAGAACAAAAGAACTGTGCTTCCTACAAACACGGCCATATCTAGTTCAATTCTGCTTAGGAACCTGACAAGAACAATAGCTCTTCTTCAGTCCAATACACTGAACTTGCTGGGAACAGACGCCAGTGCTATTTGTCCTGTGTATGGCAATGGCAGCACAATAGTGACTCTTCTTACCAGAAAACAACTCTTGCTCGTAGGACCAGAAACTGCATGTGATTCAACTCTATTTAGGACTGGGAAACAAACGCTAGCTGGCCTTACAAGAAACACACTCTGCTTTAGAGAAAAGAGCACTCTTCTACTCTACTGTGTTTCCTATAGGGCCAGAACAGTAAGCTTGCTCAGAACAAAAGAACTGTGCTTCCTACACATGGGCCATATCTAGTTCAACTCTGCTTAGGAAACTGACCAGAACAGTAGCTCCTCTTCAGTCCGATACACTGTACTTGCTGGAAACAGACGCGAGTGCTATTTGCACTTTGTAATGCAATGGGAGCGCAATAGTGAATTTCCTTACCAGAAAACAACTCTTGCTGTTAGGACCAGAAACTGCATGTGATTCATCTCCATTTAGGACTGGGAAACAAATGCTAGCTCGCCTTACATGAAACACATTCTGCTTTTGAGAAAAGAGCACTCTTCTACTCTACTGTGTTTCCTATGGGGTCCGAACAGTGAGCTTTCTCAGAACAAAAGAACTGTGCTTCCTACACACACGGGCCATATCTAGTTCAATTCTGCTTAGGAAACTGACAGGAACAGCAGCTCCTCTTCAGTCCAATACACTGTACTTTCTGGGAACAGACGCGAGTGCTATTTGCACTATGTATGGCAATTGGAGCACAATAGTGACTCGTCTTACCAGAAAACAACTCTTGCTTGTAGGACAAAATACTGCATGTGACTCAACTCCATTTAGGACTGAGAAACAAACGCTAGCTCGCCTTCCAAGAAACACACTCTACTTTTGAGAAAAGAGCACTCTTCTACTCTACTGTGTTTCCTATGGGTTCCGAACAGTAAGCTTGCTCAGAACAAAAAAAGTGTGCTTCCTACACACACGGCCATATCTAGTTCAAGTCTGCTTAGGAACCTGAAAAGAACAGTAGATCCTCTTCAGTCCAATACACTGTACTTGCTGGGAACAGACGCGTGTGCTATTTGCACTGTGTATGGCAATGGCAGCACAATACTGACTCTTCTTACAATAAAAAAACTCTTGCTCGTAGGACCAGAAACTGCATGTGATTCAACTCTATTTAGGACTGGGAAACAAACACTAGCTGGCCTTACAAGAAACACACTCTGCTTTTGAGAAAAGAGCACTCTTCTACTCTACTGTGTTTCCTATAGGGCCAGAACAGTGAGCTTGCTCAGAACAAAAGAACTGTGCTTCCCACACACACGGCCATATCTAGTTCAACACTACTTAGGAAACTGACAAGAACAGTAGCTCCTCTTCAGTCCAATACACTGTACTTGCTGGGAACAGACGCCAGTGCTATTTGTCCTGTGTATGGCAATGGCAACACAATACTGACTCTTCTTACCATAAAACAACTCTTGCTCGTAGGACCAGAAACTGCATGTGATTCAACTCTATTTAGGACTGGGAAACAAACGCTAGCTGGCCTTACAAGAAACACACTCTGCTTTAGAGAAAAGAGCACTCTTCTACTCTACTGTGTTTATTATGAGGCCTGAACAGTGAGCTTGCTCAGAACAAAAGAACTGTGCTTCCTACACACACACCCATATCTAGTTCAATTCTGCTTAGGAACCTGACAAGAACAGTAGCTCCTCTTCAGTCCAATACACTGTACTTGCTGGGAACATACGCGAGTGCTATTTGCACTGTGTATGGTAATTGGAGCACAATAGTGACTCGTTTTACCAGAAAAGAACGCTTGCTCGTAGGACAAAAAACTGCATGTGACTCAACTCCATTTAGGACTGGGAAACAAACTCTAGCTCGCTTTACAAGAAACACACTCTGCTTTTGAGAAAAGAGCACTCTTCTACTCTACTGTTTTTCCTATGGGGTCCGAACAGTGAGATTGCTCAGAACAAAAAAACTGTGGTTCCTACACACACGGCCATATCTAGTTCAAGTCTGCTTAGGAAACTGACAAGAACAGTAGCTCCTCTTCAGTCCGATACACTGTACTTGCTGGGAACAGACGCGAGTGCTATTTGCACTGTGTATGGCAATGGGAGCGCAATAGTGACTTTCCTTACCAGAAAACAAGTCTTGCTCGTAGGACCAGAAACTGCATGTGATTCAACTCCATTTAGGACTGGGAAACAAACACTAGCTCGCCTTACTAGAAACACACTCTGCTTTTGAGAAAAGAGCACTCTTCTACTCTACTGTGTTTCCTATATGGCCAGAACAGTGAGCTTGCACAGAACAAAAGAACTGTGCTTCCTACACACACGGTCCATATCTAGTTCAACTCTGCTTAGGAAACTGACAAGAACAGTAGCTCCTCTTCAGTCCAATACACTGTACTTGCGTGGAACAGACATGAGTGCTATTTGCACTGTGTATGGCAATTGGAGCACAATAGTGACTCGTCTTACCAGAAAACAACTCTTGCTTGCAGGACAAAAAACTGCATGTGACTCAACTCCATTTAGGACTGGGAAAGAAACGCGAACTCACCTTACAAGAAACACACTTTGCTTTAGAGAAAAGAGCACTCTTCTACTCTACTGTGTTTCCTATGTGTTCCGAACAGTGAGCTTGCTCAGAACAAAAAAACTGTGCCTCCTACACACACGGCCATATCTAGTTCAACTCTGCTTAGGAAACTGACAAGAACAGTAGCACCTATTCAGTTCAATACACATTACTTGCTGGGAACAGACGCGAATGCTATTTGCACTGTGTATGGCATTTGGAGTGCAATAGTGACTCTTCTTACCAGAAAACAACTCTTGCTTGCAGGACAAAAAACTGCATGTGACTCAACTCCATTTAGGACTGGGAAACAAACGCGAGCTCACCTTACAAGAAACACACTTTGCTTTAGAGAAAAGAGCACTCTTCTACTCTACTGTGTTTCCTATAGGGCCAGAACAGTGAGCTTGCTCAGAACAAAAAAACTGTGCTTCCTACACAAATGGGCCATATCTAGTTCAACTCTGCTTAAGAAACTGACAAGAACAGTAGCTCCTCTTCAGTCCGATACACTGTACTTGCTGGGATCAGACGCCAGTGCTATTTGTCCTGTGTATGGCAATGACAGCGCAATAGTGACTATTCTTACCATAAAACAACTCTTGCTCATAGGACCAGAAACTTCATGTGATTCCACTCCATTTAGGACTGGGAAACAAACGATAGCTTGCCTTACAAGAAACACACTCTGCTTTTGAGAAAAGAGCACTCTTCTACTCTACTGTGTTTCTTATGGGTTCCAAACAGTAAGCTTGCTCAGAACAAAAGAACAGTGCTTCCTACACGCACGGACCATATCTAGTTCAACTCTGCTTAGGAAACTGACAAGAACAGTAGCTCCTGTTCAGTCCAGTACACTGTACTTGCTGGGAAAAGATGCGAGTGCTATTTGCCAGGTGTATGGCAATGGGAGCGCAATAGTGATTTTCCTTACCAGAAAACAACTCTTGTTCGTAGGACCACAAACTGCATGTGATTCAATTCCATTTAGGATTAGGAAACAAACGCTAGCTCGCCTTACAAGAAACACACACCGCTTTTGAGAAAAGAGCACTCTTCTATTCTACTGTGTTTCCTATGTGTTCCGAGCAGTGAGCTTGCTCAGAACAAAAAAACTGTGCTTCCTACACACACGGCCATATCTAGTTCAAGTCTGCTTAGGAACCTGACAAGAACAGTAGATCCTGTTCAGTCCAATACACTGTACTTGCTGGGAACAGACGCCAGTGCTATTTGTCCTGTGTATGGCAATGGCAGTGCAATATTGACTCTTCTTACCAGAAAACAACTCTTGCTCGTAGGACCAGATACTGCATGGGATTCAAATCCATTTAGGACTGGGAAACAAACGCTAGCTCTCCTTACAAGAAACACACTCTGCTTTTGATAAAAGAGCACTCTTCTACTCTACTGTGTTTCCTATGGGGTCCAAACAGTGAGCTTGCTCAGAATAAAAGAACTGTGCTTCCTACACACACCGACCATATCTAGTTCAACTCTACTTAGGAAACTGACAAGAACAGTAGCTCCTCTTCAGTCTGAAACACTGTACTTGCTGGGAACAGACGCCAGTGCTATTTGTCCTGTGTATGGCAATGGCAGCACAATACTGACTCTTCTTACCATAAAACAACTCTTGCTCGTAGGACCAGAAACTGCATGTGATTCAACTCCATTTAGGATTAGGAAACAAACGCTAGCTGGCCTTACAAGAAACACACTCTGCTTTAGAGAAAAGAGCACTCTTCTACTCTAATGTGTTTATTATAAGGCCTGAACAGTGAGCTTGCTCAGAACAAAAGAACTGTGCTTCCTACACACACACCCATATCTAGTTCAATTCTCCTTAGGAACCTGACAAGAACAGTAGATCCTCTTCAGTCCAATACACTATACTTGCTGGGAACAGACGCGAGTGCTATTTGCACTGTGTATGGCAATAGGAGTGCAGTAGTGTCTTTCCTTACCAGAAAACAACTCTTTCTCGTAGGACCAAAAACTGCATGTGATTCAACTCCATTTAGGACTGGGAAACAAACGCTAGCACGCCTTACAAGAAACACACTCTGCTTTTGAGAAAAGAGCACTCTTCTACTCTACTGTGTTTCCTATGGGGTCCGAACAGTGAGCTTGCTCAGAACAAAAGAACTGTGCTTCCTACAAACACGGCCATATCTAGTTCAATTCTGCTTAGGAACCTGACAAGAACAGTAGCTCTTCTTCATTCCAATACACTAAACTTGCTGGGAACAGACGCCAGTGCTATTTGTCCTGTGTATGGCAATGGCAGCGCAATAGTGACTCTTCTTACCAGAAAACAACTCTTGCTCGTAGGACCAGAAACTGCATGTGATTAATCTCCATTTAGGACTGGGAAACAAATGCTAGCTCGCCTTACATGAAACACATTCTGCTTTTGAGAAAAGAGCACTCTTCTACTCTACTGTGTTTCCTATGGGGTCCGAACAGTGAGCTTTCTCAGAACAAAAGAACTGTGCTTCCTACACACACGGGCCATATCTAGTTCAATTCTGCTTAGGAAACTGACAGGAACAGCAGCTCCTCTTCAGTCCAATACACTGTACTTTCTGGGAACAGACGCGAGTGCTATTTGCACTGTGTATGGCAATTGGAGCACAATAGTGACTCCTCTTACCAGAAAACAACTCTTGCTTGTAGGACAAAATACTGCATGTGACTCAACTCCATTTAGGACTGAGAAACAAATGCTAGATCGCCTTCCAAGAAACACACTCTCCTTTTGAGAAAAGAGCACTCTTCTACTCTACTGTGTTTCCTATGGGTTCCGAACAGTAAGCTTGCTCAGAACAAAAGACCTGTGCTTCCCACACACACGGCCATATCTAGTTCAACACTACTTAGGAAACTGACAAGAACAGTAGCTCCTCTTCAGTCCGATACACTGTACTTGCTGGGAACAGACGCCAGTGCTATTTGTCCTGTGTATGGCAATGGCAACACAATACTGACTCTTATTACCATAAAACAACTCTTGCTCGTAGGACCAGAAACTGCATGTGATTCAACTCTATTTAGGACTGGGAAACAAACGCTAGCTGGCCTTACAAGAAACACACTCTGCTTTAGAGAAAAGAGCACTCTTCTACTCTACTGTGTTTATTATAAGGCCTGAACAGTGAGCTTGCTCAGAACAAAAGAACTGTGCTTCCTACACACACACCCATATCTAGTTCAATTCTGCTTAGGAACCTGACAAGAACAGTAGATCTTCTTCAGTCCAATACACTGTACTTGCTGGGAACATACGCGAGTGCTATTTGCACTGTGTACGGCAATTGGAGCACAATAGTGACTCGTCTTACCAGAAAAGAACGCTTGCTCGTAGGACAAAAAACTGCATGTGACTCAACTCCATTTAGGACTGGGAAACAAACTCTAGCTCGCTTTACAAGAAACACACTCTGCTTTTGAGAAAAGAGCACTCTTCTACTCTACTGTGTTTCCTATAGGGACAGAACAGTGAGCCTGCTCAGATAAAAGAACTGTGCTTCCTACACACACGGCCATATTTAGTTCAACTCTTCTTAAGAAACTGAGAAGAACAGTAGCTCCTCTTCAGTCCAATACACTGTACTTGCTGGGAACAGACGGGAGGGCTATTTGCACTGTGTATGGCAATGGGATCACAATAGTGACTTTCCTTACCAGAAAACAACTCTTGCTCGTAGGACCAGAAACTGCATGTGATTCAACTCCATTTAGGACTGGGAAACAAACACTAGCTCGCCTTACAAGAAACACACTCTGCTTTAGAGAAAAGAGCACTCTTCTACTCTACTGTGTTTCCTATAGGGCCAGAACAGTGAGCTTGCTCAGAACAAAGGAACTGTGCTTCCTACACGAACGGGCCATATCTAGTTCAACTCTGCTTAGGAAACTGAGAAGAACAGTAGCTCCTCTTCAGTCCGATACACTGTACTTGCTGGGAACAGACGCGAGTGCTATTTGCACTGTGTATGGCAATGGGAGCGCAATAGTGACTTTCCTTACCGGATAACAACTCTTGCTCGTAGGATCAGAAACTGCATGTGATTCAACTCCATTTAGGACTGGGAAAAAAACGCTAGCTCGTCTTCCAAGAAACACACTCTGCTTTAGAGAAAAGAGCACTCTTCTACTCTACTGTGTTTCCATAGGGCTAGAAGAGTGAGCTTGCTCAGAACAAAAGAACTGTGCTTCCTACATACGGGCCATATCTAGTTCAACTCTGCTTAAGAAACTGACAAGAACAGTAGCTCCTCTTCAGTCCGATACACTGTACTTGCTGGGAACAGACGCGAGTGCTATTTGCACTGTGGATGGCAATGGGAGCGCAATAGTGACTCTCCTTACCAGAAAACAACTTATGCTCGTAGGACCAGAAACTGCATGTGATTCAACTCCATTTAGGACTGGGAAACAAATACTAGCAAGCCTTACATGAAACACACTCTGCTTTTGAGAAAAGAGCACTCTTCTACTCTACTGTGTTTCCTATGGTGTCCGAACAGTGAGCTTGCTCAGAACAAAAGAACTGTGCTTCCTACACACACGGGCCATATCTAGTTCAACTCTGCTTAGGAACCTGACAAGAACAGTAGCTCCTCTTCAGTCCAATACACTGTACTTGCTGGGAACAGACGCCAGTGCTATTTGTCCTGTGTATGGCAATTGCAGCGCAACAATGACTCTTCTTACCATAAAACAACTCTTGCTCGTAGGCCCAGAAACTGCATATGATTCAACTCCATTTAGGACTGAGAAACAAATGCTAGCTAGCCTTACATGAAATACACTCTGCTTTTGAGAAAAGAGCACTCTTCTACTCTACTGTGTTTCCTATGGTGTCCGAACAGTAAGCGTGCTCAGAACAAAAAAACTGTGCTTCCTACACACACGGCCATATCTAGTTCAAGTCTGCTTAGGTACCTGACAAGAACAGTAGATCCTCTTCAGTCCAATACACTGTACTTGCTGGGAACAGACGCGTGTGCTATTTGCACTGTGTATGGCAATGGGAGCGCAATAGTGACTTTCCTTATCAGAAAACAATTCTTGCTCATAGGTCCAGAAACTGCATGTGATTCAACTCTATTTAGGACTGGGAAACAAAAGCTAGCTGGCCTTACAAGAAACACACTCTGCTTTAGAGAAAAAGCACTCTTCTACTCTACTGTGTTTCCTATAGGGCCAGAACAGTAAGCTTTCTCAGAACAAAAGAACTGTGCTTCCTACACATGGGCCATATCTAGTACAACTCTGCTTAGGAATCTGACCAGAACAGTAGCTCCTCTTCAGTCCGATACACTGTACTTGCTGGGAACAGACGCGAGGGCTATTTGCATTGTGTATTGCAATGGGAGCGCAATAGTGAATTTCCTTACCAGAAAACATCTCTTGCTGGTAGGACCAGAAACTGCATGTGATTCATCTCCATTTAAGACTGGGAAACAAATGCTACCTCGCCTTACATGAAACACATTCTGCTTTTGAGAAAAGAGCACTCTTCTACTCTACTGTGTTTCCTATGGGGTCCGAACAGTGAGCTTGCTCAGAACAAAAGAACTGTGCTTCCTACACACACGGGCCATATCTAGTTCAATTCTGCTTAGGAAACTGACAAGAACAGTATCTCCTCTTCAGTCCAATACACTGTACTTTCTGGGAACAGACGCGAGTGCTATTTGCACTGTGTAAGGCAATTGGAGCACAATAGTGACTTGTCTTACCAGAAAACCACTCTTGCTTGTAGGACAAAATACTGCATGTGACTCAACTCCATTTAAGACTGATAACCAAACCCTAGCTCGCCTTACAAGAAACACAATCTGCTTTTGAGAAAAGAGCACTCTTCTACTCTACTGTGTTTCCTATGGGTTCCGAAGAGTAAGCTTGCTCAGAACAAAAAAACTGTGCTTCCTACACACACGGCCATATCTAGTTCAAGTCTGCTTAGGAACCTGACAAGAACAGTAGATCCTCTTCAGTCCAATACACTGGACTTGCTGGGAACAGACGCGTGTGCTATTTGCACTGTGTATGGCAATGGGAGCGCAATAGTGACTTTCCTTACCAGAAAACAACTCTTGCTCATAGTATAAGAAACTGCATGTGATTCAACTCCATTTAGGACTGGGAAACAAATGCTAGCTCGCCTTCAAGAAACACACTCTGCTTTTGAGAAAAGAGCACTCTTCTACTCTACTGTGTTTCCTATGGGGTCCAAACAGTGAGATTGCTCAGAACAAAAGAACTGTGCTTCCTACACACGGGATATATCTCGTTCAACTCTGCTTAGGAAGCTGACAAGAACAGTAGATTCTCTTCAGTCCAATACACTGTACTTGCTGGGAACAGACGCGAGTGCTATTGGCACTGTGTATGACCATGGAAGCGCAATAGTGACTTTCCTTACCAGAAAAAAACTCTTGCTCGTGGGACCAGAACCTGCATGTGATTCAACTCCATTTAGGACTGGGAAACAAACGCTAGCTCGCCTTACAAGAAACACACTCTGCTTTTGAGAAAAGACCACGCGTCTACTCTACTGTGTTTCCTACAGGGCCAGAACAGTGAACTTGCTCAGAACAAAAGAAGTGTGCTTCCTACACACAAGGCCATATCTAGTTCAACTCTGCTTAGGAACCTGACAAGAATAGTAGATCCTCTTTAGTCCAATACACTGTACTGGTGGGAACAGACGCCAGTGCTATTTGCACTGTGTATGACAATGGGAGCGCAATAGTGACTCTTCTTACCAGAAAACAACTCTTGCTCATAGGACCAGAAACTGCATGTGATTCAACTCCATTTAGGACTGGGAAACAAACGCTAGCTCGCCTTACAAGAAACACACTCTGCTATAGAGAAAAGAGCACTCTTCTACTTTACTGTGTTTCCTAAGAAGTCCGAACAGTGAACTTGCTCAGAACAAAAGAACTGTGCTTCCTAGACACACGGCCATATCTAGTTCAATTCTGCTTACAAATCTGACAAGAACAGTAGATCCTCTTCAGTCCAATACACTGTACTTGCTGGGAACAGACGCCAGTGCTATTTGTCCTGTGTATGGCAATGGGAGCGCAATATTGACTCTTATTACCAGAAAACAACTCTTGCTCGTAGGACCAGAAACTGCATGTGATTCAACTCCATTTAGGACTGGGAAACAAACGCTAGCTCGCCTTACAAGAAACACACTCTGCTTTTGAGAAAAGAGCACTCTTCTACTCTACTGTGTTTCCTATAGGGCCAGAACAGTGAGCTTGCTCAGAACAAAAGAACTGTGCTTCCTACACACACGGCCATATCTAGTTCAACTCTGCTTAGGAACATGACAAGAACAGTAGATCCTCTTCAGTCCAATACACTGTACATGCTGGGAACAGACGCCAGTGCTATTTGCCATCTGTATGACAATGGGAGCACAATAGTGACTCTTCTTACCAGAAAACAAATCTTGCTCATAAGACCAGAAACTGCTAGTGATTCAACTCCATTTAGGACTGGGAAACAAACACTAGCTCGCCTTACAATAAACACACTCTGATTTAGAGAAAAAATCATTTTTCTACTCTACTGTGTTTCCTAAGTGGTCCAAACAGTGAACTTGCTCAGAACAGAAGAACTGTGCTTTCAACACACACGGCCATATCTAGTTCAATTCTGCTTAGGAACATGACAAGAACAGTAGATCCTCTTCAGTCCAATACACTGTACTTGCTGGGAACCGACGCCAGTGCTATTTGTCCTGTGTATGGCAATGGCAGCACAATATTGACTCTTCTTACCAGAAAACAACTCTTGCTCGTAGGACCAGAAATTGCATGGGATTCAACTCCATTTAGGACTGGGAAACAAACGCTAGCTCTCCTTACAAGAAACACACTCTGCTTTTGAGAATAGAGCACTCTTCTACTCTACTGTGTTTCCTATGGGGTCCAAACAGTGAGCTTGCTCAGAACAAAAGAACTGTGTTTCCTACACACACCGACCATATCTAGTTCAACTCTGCTTAGGAAACTGACAAGAACAGTAGTTCCTATTCAGTCCAATACACTGTACTTGCTGGGAACAGACGCGAGTGCTATTTGCACTGTGTATAGCAATGGGTGCACAATAGTGACTTTCCTTACCAGAAAACAACTCTTGCTCATAGGACCGGAAACTGCCTGTGATTGAACTCCATTTAGGACTAGGAAACAAATGCCAGCTCGCCTTACAAGAAACACACTCTGCTTTAGAGAAAAGAGCACTCTTCTACTCTACTGTGTTTCCTATGAGGTCCGAACAGTGAGATTGCTCAGAACAAAAAAATTGTGCTTCCTACACACACCGCCATACTTAGTTCAATTCTGCTTAGGAACCTGAAAAGAACAGTAGATCCTCTTCATTTCAATACACTGTACTGCTGGGAACAGACAACAGTGCTATTTGTCCTGTGTATGGCAATGGCAGCACAACAGTGACTTTTCCTACCATAAAAAAACTCTTCCTCGTAGGACCAGAAACTGCATGTGATTCAGCTCCATTTAGGACTGGGAAACCAAGGCTAGCTCGCCTTACAAGAAACACACTCTGCTTTAGAGAAAAGAGCACTCTTCTACTCTACTGTGTTTCCTATGGGGTCCGAAAAGTGAGCTTGCTCAGAACAAAAGAACTGTGCTTCCTACACACACGGGCCATATCTAGTTCAACTCTGCTTAGGAAACTGACAAGAACAGTAGCTCCTTATCAGTCCAATACACTATACTTGCTGGGAGTGCTATTTGTACTGTGTATGGCAATGGGAGTGCAATAGTGACTTTCCTTACCAGAAAACAACTCTTGCTCGTAGGATCAGAAACTGCATGTGATTCAACTCCATTTAGGACTGGGAAACAAATGCAGGCTCGCCTTACAAGAAACACACTCTACTTTTGAGAAAAGAGCACTCTTCTACTCTATTGTGTTTCCTATGGGGTCCGAACAGTGAGCTTGCTCAGAACAAAAAAACTGTGCTTCCTACACACACGGGCCATATCTAGTTCAATTCTGCTTATAAACATGACAAGAACAGTAGTTCCTCTTCAGTCCAATACACTGTACTTGCTGGGAACAGACGCGTGTGCTATTTGCACTGTGTATGACAATGGGAGCGAAATAGTGACTTTCCTTATCAGAAAACAATTCTTGTTCGTAGGTCCAGAAACTGCATGTGATTCAACTCCATATAGGACTGGGAAACAAACACTAGCTCGCCTTACAAGAAACACACTCTGCTTTTGAGAAAAGGGCCCTCTTCTACTCTACTGTGTTTCCTATAGGGCCAGAACAGTGAGCTTGCTCAGAACAAAAGAACTGTGCTTCCTACACACATGGCCATATCTAGTTCAACTCTGCTTAGCAAACGGACAAGAACAGTAGATCCTCTTCATTCCAATACACTGTACATGCTGGGAACAGATGCCAGTGCTATTTGCCCTCTGTATGACAATGGGAGCACAATAGTGACTCTTCTTACCAGAAAACAACTCTTGCTTGTAGGACCAGAAACTGCATGTGATTCAACTCCATTTAGGACTGGGAAACAAATGCTAGCTCGCCTTACATGAAACACACTCTGCTTTTGAGAAAAGAGCACTCTTCTACTCTACTGTGTTTCCTATGGGGTCGAAACAGTGAGCTTGCTCAGAACAAAATAACTGTGCTTCCTACACACACGGGCCATATCTATTTCAACTCTGCTTAGGAAACTGACAAGAACAGTAGCTCCTCTTCAGTCCAATACACTGTACTTGCGGGGAACAGACGCAAGTGCTATTTGCACTGTGTATGGCAATTAGAGCACAATAGTGACTCGTCTTACCAGAAAACAACTCTTGCTCGTAGGACAAAAAACTGCATGTGACTCAACTCAATTTAGTACTGGGAAACAAACGTTAGCTCGCCTTCCAAGAAACACCCTCTGCTTTTGAGAAAAGAGCACTCTTCTATTCTACCGTGTTTCCTATGTGTTCCGAACAGTGAGCTTGCTCAGAAAAAAAACCCTGTGCTTCCTACACACACGGACCATATCTAGTTCAACTCTGCTTAGAAAACTGAAAAGAACAGTAGCTCCTCTTCAGTTCAATACACTGTACTTGCTAGGAACAGATGCCAGTGCTATTTGCACTGCGTATGGCAAATGGAGTGCAATAGTGACTTTCCTTACCAGAAAAAAACTCTTGCTCATAGGACCAGAAACTGCATGTGCTTCCACTCCTTTTAGGACCTGGAAACAAATGCTATCTCACCTTACAAGAAACACACTCTGCTTTTGTGAAAAGAGCAGTCATCTACTCTACTGTGTTTCCTATGGGGTCCAAACAGTGAGCTTGCTCAGAACAAAACAACTGTGCTACCTACACACACGGGCCATATCTAGTTCAAATCTGCTTAGGAAACTGACAAGAACAGTAGCTCCTCTTCAGTCCAATACACTATACTTGCTGGGAACACACGGGAGTGCTATTTGCACTGTGTATGGCAATGGGAGCACAATAGTGACTTTCCTTACCAGAAAACAACTCTTGCTCATAGTATAAGAAACTGCATGTGATTCAACTCCATTTAGGACTGGGAAACAAATGCTAGCTCGCCTTACAAGAAACACACTCTGCTTCAGAGAAAAGAGCACTCTTCTACTCTACTGTGTTTCTATAGGGCCAGAACAGTGAGCTTGCTCAGAACAAAAGAACTGTGCTTCCTACACACACGGG
This sequence comes from Peromyscus eremicus, assembly GCF_949786415.1. Classification (NCBI taxonomy): domain Eukaryota; kingdom Metazoa; phylum Chordata; class Mammalia; order Rodentia; family Cricetidae; genus Peromyscus; species Peromyscus eremicus. Next base: position 12,335 of record NW_026736796.1, on the reverse strand, counting down.
CCATAACTAGTTCAACTCTGCTTAGGAAACTGACAAGAACAGTAGCTCCTCTTCAGTCCAATACACTGTACTTGCGGGGAACAAACGCAAGTGCTATTTGCACTGTGTATGGCAATTGGACCACAATAGTGACTCGTCTTACCAGAAAACAACTCTTGCTCGTAGGACAAAAAACTGCATGTGACTCAACTCCATTTAGGTCTGGGAAACAAATGCTAGCTCGCCTTCAAGAAACACACTCTGCTTTTGAGAAAAGAGCACTCTTCTACTCTACTGTGTTTCCTATGGGGTCCAAACAGTGAGATTGCTCAGAACAAAAGAACTGTGCTTCCTACACACATGGGCCATATCTAGTTCAACTCTGCTTAGGAAACTGACAAAAACAGTAGCTCCTATTCAGTCCAATACACTGTGCTTGCTGGGAACAGACGCGAGTGCTATTTGCACTGTGTATGGCATTTGGAGCGCAATAGTGACTCTTCTTACCAGAAAACAACTCTTGCTCGTAGGACCAAAAACTGCCTGTGACTCAACTCCATTTAGGACTGCGAAACAAACGCGAGCTCGCCTTACAAGAAACACACTCTGCTTTAGAGAAAAGAGCACTCTTCTTCTCTACTGTGTTTCCTATAGGCCCAGAAGAGTGAGCTTGCTCAGAACATAATAACTGTGCTTCCTACACACACGGGCCATATCTAGTTAAACTCTGCTTAGGAAACTGACAAGAACAGTAGCTCCTCTTCAGTCCGATACAGTGTACTTGCTGAGAACAGACGCGAGTGCTACTTGCACTGGGTATGGCAATTGGAGCACAATAGTGACTCGTCTTACCAGAAAACAACTCTTGCTCGAAGGACAAAAAACTGCATGTGACTCAACTCCATTTAGGACTGGGAAACAAACTCTAGCTCGCCTTACAAGAAACACAATCTGTTTTTGAGAAAAGAGCACTCTTCTACTCTACTGTGTTTCCTATAGGGCCAGAACAGTGAGCTTGCTCAGAACAAATGAACTGTGCTTTCTCGACACACGGGCCATATCTAGTTCAACTCTGCTTAGGAGACTGACAAGAACAGTAGCTCCTCTTCATTCCAATACACTGTACTTGCTGGGAACAGACAGGAGTGCTATTTGCACTGTGTATGGCAATGGGAGCGCAATAGTGACTTTCCTTACCAGAAAACAACTCTTGCTCGTAGGACCAGAAACTGCATGTGATTCAACTCCATTTAGGACTGGGAAACAAACGCTAGCTAGCCTTACAAGAAACACACTCATCTTTTGAGAAAAGGGCACTCTTCTACTCTACTGTGTTTCCTATGGGGTCCAAACAGAGAGCTTGCTCAGAACAAAAGAACTGTGCTTCCTACACACACGGACCATATGTAGTTCAACTCTGCTTAGGAACCTGACAAGAACAGTAGATCCTCTTCAGACCAATACACTGTATTTGCTGGGAACAGACGCGAGTGCTCTTTGAACTGTGTATGGCAATGAGAGCACAATAGTGACTTTCCTTACCAGAAAACAACTCTTGCTCGTAGGACAAAAAACTGCATGTCACTCAACTCCATGTAGGACTGGGAAACAAACGCTAGCTCGCTTTCCCAGAAACACACTCTGCTTTTGAGAAAAGAACACTCTTCTACTCTACTGTGTTTCCTATGTGTACGGAACAGTGAGCTTGCTCAAAACGAAAAAACTGTGCTTCCTACAAACACGGCCATATCTAGTTCAACTCTGCTTAGGAACCTGACAAGATCAGTAGATACTCTTCAGTCCAATACACTGTACTTGCTGGGAACAGACGCCATTGCTATTTGTCCTGTGTATGTCAATGGCAACGCAATAGTGACTCTTCTTACCAGAAAACAACTCTTACTCGTAGGACCAGAAATTGCATGTGATTCAACTCCATTTAGGACTGGGAAACAAACTCCAGCTTGCTTTACAAGAAACACACGCTGCTTTTGAGAAAATAGCACTCATCTACTCTACTTGGTTTCCTATAGGGCCAGAACAGTGAGCTTGCTCAGAACAAAAGAACTGTGCTTCCTACACACACGGGCCATATCTAGTTCAACTCTGCTTAGGAAACTGACAAGAACATGAGCACTTATTCAGTCCAATACTCTGTACTCTCTGGGAACAGACACGAGTGCTATTTGCACTGTGTATGGCAATGGTTGCGCAATAGCGACTCTCCTTACCAGAAAACAACTCTTGCTCGTAGGACCAGAAACTGCATGTGATTCAACTCCACTTAGGACTGGGAAACAAATGCTAGCTTGCCTTACATGAAACATACTCTGCTTTTGAGAAAAGAGCACTCTTCTACTCTACTGTGTTTCCTACGGGGTCCGAACAGTGAGCTTGCTCAGAACAAAAGACCTGTGCTTCCTACACACACGGGCCATATCTAGTTCAACTATGCTTAGGAAACTGACAAGAACAGTAGCTCCTCTTCAGTCCAATACACTGTACTACAGGAAAGAGACGCCAGTGCTATTTGCACTGTGTATGGCAATTGGAGCACAATAGTGACTCGTCTTACCAGAAAACAACTCTTGCTCATAGGACAAAAAACTGCATGTGACTCAACTCCATTTAGGACTGGGAAACGAACGCTAGCTCGCCTTACAAGAAACACACTCTGCTATTGAGAAAAGAGCACTCTTCTACTCTACTTTGTTTCCTATAGGGCCAGAACAGTGAGCTTGCTCAGAAAAAAAGAACTGTGCTTCCTACACACACGGGCCATATCTAGTTCAACTCTGCTTAGGAAATTGACAAGAACATTAGCACCTATTCAGTCCAATACTCTGTACTTTCTGGGAACAGACACGAGTGTAATTTGCACTGTGTATGGCAATGGTTGCGCAATAGCGACTCTCCTTACCAGAAAACAACTCTTGCTCCTAGGACCAGAAACTGCGTCTGATTCAACTCCATTTAGGACTGGGAAACAAATGCTAGCTTGCCTTACATGGAACACACTCTGCTTTTGAGAAAAGAGCACTCTTCTACTCTACTGTATTTCCTATGGTGTCCGAACAGTGAGCTTGCTCAGAACAAAAGAACTGTGCTTCCTACACACACGGGCCATATCTAGTTCAACTCTGCTTAGGAGACTGACAAGAACAGTAGCTCTTCTTCGGTCCGATACACTGTACTTGCTGGGAACAGACGCCAGTGCTCTTTGCACTGTGTATGGCAATGGGAGCGCAATAGTGACTTTCCTTCCAGAAAACAACTCTTGCTCGTAGGACCACAAACTGCATGTGATTCAACACCATTTAGGACTGGAAAACAAATGCTCGCACGCCTTACAAGAAACACACTCTGCTTTAGAGAAAAGAGCACTCTTGTACTCTACTGTGTTTCTTATGGGGTCCAAACAGTGAGCTTGCTCAGAACAAAAGAACTGTGCTTCCTACACACACGGACCATATGTAGTTCAACTCTGCTTAGGAAACTGACAAGAACAGTAGTTCCTATTCAGTCCAATACACTGTACTTGCTGGGAACAGACGCGAGTGCTATTTGTCCTGTGTATGGCAATGGGAGCGCAATAGTGACTCTTCTTACCAGAAAACAACTCTTGCTCATAGCAATAGAAACTGCATGTCATTCAACTCCATTTAGGACTGGGAAACAAACGCTAGCTCGCCTTACAAGAAACACACTCTGCTTTTGAGAAAAGAGCACTCTTCTACTCCACTGTGTTACTATGGGGTCCAAACAGTGAGCTTGCTCAGAACAAAACAACTGTGCTTCCTACACACATGGGCCATATCTAGTTCAACTCTGCTTAGGAAACTGACAAAAACAGTAGCTCCTATTCAGTCCAATACACTGTGCTTGCTGGAACAGACGCGAGTGCTATTTGCACTGTGTATGGCATTTGGAGCGCAATAGTGACTCTTCTTACCAGAAAACAACTCTTGCTCGTAGGACCAAAAACTGCCTGTGACTCAACTCCATTTAGGACTGGGAAACAAACGCGAGCTCGCCTTACAAGAAACACACTCTGCTTTAGAGAAAAGAGCACTCTTCTTCTCTACTGTGTTTCCTATAGGCCCAGAAGAGTGAGCTTGCTCAGAACAAAATAACTGTGCTTCCTACACACACGGGCCATATCTAGTTCAACTCTGCTTAGGAAACTGACAAGAACAGTAGCTCCTCTTCAGTCCGATACAGTGTACTTGCTGAGAACAGACGCGAGTGCTGCTTGCACTGGGTATGGCAATTGGAGCACAATAGTGACTCATCTTACCAGAAAACAACTCTTGCTCGAAGGACAAAAAACTGCATGTGACTCAACTCCATTTAGGACTGGGAAACAAACTCTAGCTCGCCTTACAAGAAACACAATCTGTTTTTGAGAAAAGAGCACTCTTCTACTCTACTGTGTTTCCTATAGGGCCAGAACAGTGAGCTTGCTCAGAACAAATGAACTGTGCTTTCTCGACACACGGGCCATATCTAGTTCAACTCTGCTTAGGAGACTGACAAGAACAGTAGCTCCTCTTCATTCCAATACACTGTACTTGCTGGGAACAGACAGGAGTGCTATTTGCACTGTGTATGGCAATGGAAGCGCAATAGTGACTTTCCTTACCAGAAAACAACTCTTGCTCGTAGGACCAGAAACTGCATGTGATTCAACTCCATTTAGGACTGGGAAACAAACGCTAGCTAGCCTTACAAGAAACACACTCATCTTTTGAGAAAAGGGCACTCTTCTACTCTACTGTGTTTCCTATGGGGTCCAAACAGAGAGCTTGCTCAGAACAAAAGAACTGTGCTTCCTACACACACGGACCATATGTAGTTCAATTCTGCTTAGGAACCTGACAAGAACAGTAGCTCCTCTTCAGACCAATACACTGTATTTGCTTGGAACAGACGCGAGTGCTCTTTGCACTGTGTATGGCAATGAGAGCACAATAGTGACTTTCCTTACCAGAAAACAACTCTTGCTCGTAGGACAAAAAACTGCATGTCACTCAACTCCATTTAGGACTGGGAAACAAACGCTAGCTCGCTTTCCCAGAAACACACTCTGCTTCTGAGAAAAGAACACTCTTCTACTCTACTGTGTTTCCTATGTGTTCGGAACAGTGAGCTTGCTCAAAACGAAAAAAACTGTGCTTCCTACAAACACGGCCATATCTAGTTCAACTCTGCTTAGGAACCTGACAAGAACAGTAGATACTCTTCAGTCCAATACACTGTACTTGCTGGGAACAGACGCCAGGGCTATTTGTCCTGTGTATGACAATGGCTGCGCAATAGTGACTCTTCTTACCATAAAACAACTCTTGCACGTAGGACCAGAAACTGTATGTGATTCATCTCCATTTAGGACTGGGAAACAAACGCTAGCTCGCCTTACAAGAAACACATTCTGCTTTAGAGAAAAGAGCACTCATCTACTCTACTGTGTTTCCAATAGGGCCAGAACAGTGAGCTTGCTCAGAACAAAAGAACTGTGCTTCCTACACACACGGGCCATATCTAGTTCAACTCTGCTTAGGAAACTGACAAGAACAGTAGCTCCTCTTCAGTCCAATACACTGTACTTGCTGGGAACCGACGCGAGTGCTATTTGCAGTGTGTATTGCAATGGGAGCGCAATAGTGACTTTCCAACCAGAAAACAACTCTTGCTCGTAGGACCAGAAACTGCATGTGATTCAACTCCATTTAGGACTCGGAAACAAATGCTCGCGCGCCTTACAAGAAACACACTCTGCTTTAGAGAAAAGAGCACTCTTCTACTCTACTGTGTTTCCTATGGGGTCCTAACAGTGAGCTTGCTCAGAACAAAAGAACTGTGCTTCCTACACACACGGACCATATGTAGTTCAACTCTGCTTAGGAAACTTACAAGAACGGTAGTTCCTATTCAGTCCAATACACTGTACTTGCTGGGAAAAGACGCGAGTGCTATTTGTGCTGTGTATGGCAATGGGAGCGCAATAGTGACTCTTCTTACCAGAAAACAACTCTTGCTCATAGGAATAGAAACTGCATGTGATTCAACTCCATTTAGGACTGGCAAACAAACGCTAGCTCGCCTTACAAGAAACACACTCTGCTTTTGAGAAAAAGAGCACTCTTCTACTCTACTGTGTTTCCTATGGGGTCCGAACAGTGAGCTTGCTCAGAACAAAAGAACTGTGCTTCCTACACACATGGACCATATCTAGTTCAACTCTGCTTAGGAAACTGACAAGAACAGTAGCTCCTATTCAGTACAATACACTGTGCTTGCTGGGAACAGACGCAAGTGCTATTTGCACTGTGTATGGCATTTGGAGCGCAATAGTGACTCTTCTTACCAGAAAACAACTCTTGCTCGCATGACCAAAAACTGCCTGTGACTCAACTCCATTTAGGACTGGGAAACAAACGCGAGCTCGCCTTACAAGAAACACACTCTGCTTTAGAGAAAAGAGCACTCTTCTTCTCTACTGTGTTTCCTATAGGGCCAGAACAGTGAGCTTGCTCAGAACATAATAACTGTGCTTCCTACACACACGGGCCATATCTAGTTCAACTCTGCTTAGGAAACTGACAGAACAGTAGCTCCTCTTCAGTCCGATACACTGTACTTGCTGAGAACAGACGCGAGTGCTACTTGCACTGGGTATGGCAATTGGAGCACAATAGTGACTGGTCTTACCAGTAAACAACTCTTGCTCGTAGGACAAAAAACTGCATGTGACTCAACTCCATTTAGGACTGGGAAACAAACTCTGGCTCGCCTTACAAGAAACACAATCTGTTTTTGAGAAAAGAGCACGCTTCTACTCTACTGTGTTTCCTATAGGGCCAGAACAGTGAGCTTGCTCAGAACAAATGAACTGTGCTTTCTCGACACACGGGCCATATCTAGTTCAACTCTGCTTAGGAGACTGACAAGAACAGTAGCTCCTCTTCAGTCCAATACACTGTACTTGCTGGGAACAGACGCCAGTGCTCTTTGCACTGTGTATGGCAATGGGAGCGCAATAGTGACTTTCCTTCCAGAAAACAACTCTTGCTCGTAGGACCACAAACTGCATGTGATTCAACATCATTTAGGACTGGAAAACAAATGCTCGCATGCCTTACAAGAAACACACTCATCTTTTGAGAAAAGAGCACTCTTCTACTCTAATGTGTTTCCTATGGGGTCCAAACAGAGAGCTTGCTCAGAACAAAAGAACTGTGCTTCCTACACACACGGACCATATGTAGTTCAATGCTTAGGAACCTGACAAGAACAGTAGCTCCTCTTCAGACCAATACACTGCATTTGCTGGGAACAGACGCGAGTGCTCTTTGCACTGTGTATGGCAATGAGAGCACAATAGTGACTTTCCTTACCAGAAAACAACTCTTGCTGGTAGGACAAAAAACTGCATGTCACTCAACTCCATTTAGGACTGGGAACAAACGCTAGCTCGCTTTCCCAGAAACACACTCTGCTTTGAGAAAAGACCACTCTTCTACTCTACTGTGTTTCCTATGTGTTCAGAACAGTGAGCTTGCTCAAAACGAAAAAACTGTGCTTCCTACAAACACGGCCATATCTAGTTCAACTCTGCTTAGGAACCTGACAAGAACAGTAGATACTCTTCAGTCCAATACACTGTACTTGCTGGGAACAGACGCCATTGCTATTTGTCCTGTGTATGGCAATGGCAGCGCAATAGTGACTCTTCTTACCAGAAACAACTCTTACTCGTAGGACCAGAAACTGCATGTGATTCAACTCCTTTTAGGACTGGGAAACAAACTCCAGCTTGCTTTACAAGAAACACACGCTGCTTTTGAGAAAATAGCACTCATCTACTCTACTTTGTTTCCTATAGGGCCAGAACAGTGAGCTTGCTCAGAACAAAAGAACTGTGCTTCCTACACACACGGGCCATATCTAGTTCAACTCTGCTTAGGAAACTGACAAGAACATGAGCACTTATTCAGTCAATACTCTGTACTTTCTGGGAACAGACACGAGTGCTATTTGCACTTTGTATGGCAATGGTTGCGCAATAGCGACTCGCCTTACCAGAAAAACAACTCTTGCTTGTAGGACCAGTAACTGCGTGTGATTCAACTCCATTTAGGACTGGGAAACAAATGCTAGCTTGCCTTACATGAAACACACTCTGCTTTTGAGAAAAGAGCACTCTTCTACTCTACTGTGTTTCCTACAGGGCCCTAACAGTGAGCTTGCTCAGAACAAAAGACCTGTGCTTCCTACACACACGGGCCATATCTAGTTCAACTCTGCTTAGGAAACTGACAAGAACAGTAGCTCCTCTTCAGTCCAATACACTGTACTTGCAGGAAGAGACGCCAGTGCTATTTGCACTGTGTATGGCAATTGGAGCACAATAGTGACTCGTCTTACCAGAAAACAACTCTTGCTCATAGGACAAAAAACTGCATGTGACTCAACTCCATTTAGGACTGGGAAACGAACGCTAGCTCGCCTTACAAGAAACACACTCTGCTTTTGAGAAAAGAGCACTCTTCTACTCTACTTTGTTTCCTATAGGGCCAGAACAGTGAGCTTGCTCAGAAAAAAAGAACTGTGCTTCCTACACACACGGGCCATATCTAGTTCAACTCTGCTTAGGAAACTGACAAGAACATTAGCACCTCTACAGTCCAATTCTCTGTACTTTCTGGGAACAGACACGAGTGTAATTTGCACTGTGTATGGCAATGGTTGCGCGGAATAGCGACTCTCCTTACTAGAAAACAACTCTTGCTCGTAGGACCAGAAACTGCGTGTGATTCAACTCCATTTAGGACTGGGAAACAAATGCTAGCTTGCCTTACATGGAACACACTCTGCTTTTGAGAGAAAGAGCACTCTTCTACTCTACTGTGTTTCCTATGGTGTCTGAACAGTGAGCTTGCTCAGAACAAAAGAACTGTGCTTCTTACACACACGGGCCATATCTAGTTCAACTCTGCTTAGGAAACTGACAAGAACAGTAACTCCTCTTCAGTCCAATACACTGTAATTGCAGGAAAGAGACGCGAGTGCTATTTGCATTGTGTATGGCAATTGGAGGACAATAGTGACTCGTCTTACCAGAAAACAACTCTTGCTCGAAGGACCAAAACTGCATGTGAATCAACTCCATTTAGGACTGGGAAACGAACACTAGCTCGCCTTACAAGAAAACACACTCTGCTTTTGAGAAAAGAGCACTCTTCTACTCTACTGTGTTTCCTATGGGGTCCGAACAGTGAGCTTGCTCAGAACAAAAGACCTGTGCTTCCTGCACACACGGCCATATCTAGTTCAATTCTGCTTAGGAACCTGACAAGAACAGTAGATCCTCTTCAGTCCAATACACTGTACTTGCTGGGAACAGACGCCAGGGCTATTTGTCCTGTGTATGACAATGGCTGCTCAATAGTGACTCTTCTTACCATAAAACAACTCTTGCACGTAGGACCAGAAACTGTATGTGATTCAACTCCATTTAGGACTGGGAAACAAACGGTAGCTCGCCTTACAAGAAACACATTCTGCTTTAGAGAGAAAAGAGCACTCTTCTACTCTACTGTGTTTCCTATAGGCCAGAACAGTGAGCTTGCTCAGAACAAAATAACTGTGCTTCCTACACACACGGGCTATATCTAGTTCAACTCTGCTTAGGAAACTGACAAGAAGAGTAGCTCCTCTTCAGTCCGATACACTGTACTTGCTGGGAACAGACGGGAGTGCTATTTGCACTGTGTATGGCAATGGGATCGCAATAGTGACTTTCCTACCAGAAAACAACTCTTGCTCGTAGGACCAGACACTGCATGTGATTCAACTCCATTTAGGACGGGAAACAATGCTAGCTCGCCTTTCATGAAACACACTCTGCTTTTGAGAAAAGAGCACTCTTCTACTCTACTGTGGTTTCCTATGGGGTCCAAACAGTGAGCTTGCTCAGAACAAAAGAACTGTGCTTCCTACACACACAGACCATATGTAGTGCAACTCTGCTTAGGAAACTGACAAGAACAGTAGTTCCTATTCAGTCCAATACACTGTACTTGCTGGGAACAGACGCGAGTGCTATTTGTCCTGTGTATGGCAATGGGAGCGCAATAGTGACTTTCCTTACCAAAAAACAACTCTTGCTCGTAGGACCAGAAAGTGCATTTGATTCAACTCCATTTAGGACTGGGAAACAAACGCTAGCTCGCATTACAAGAAACACACTCTGCTTTGAGAAAAGAGCACTGTTCTACTCTACTGTGTTTCCTATGGGGTCCAAACAGTGAGCTTCCTCAGAACAAAAGAACTGTGCTTCCTACACACATGGACCATATCAAGTTCAACTCTGCTGAGGAAACTGACAAGAACAGTAGCTCCTATTCAGTCCAATACACTGTGCTTCCTGGGAACAGACGCGAGTGCTCTTTGCACTGTGTATGGCATTTGGAGCGCAATAGTGACTCTTCTTATCGGAAAACAACTCTTGCTCGTAGGACCAAAAACTGCCTGTGACTCAACTCCATTTAGGACTGGGAAACAAACGCTAGCTCGCCTTACAAGAAACACACTGTGCTTTAGAGAAAAGAGCACTCTTCTTCTCTACTGTGTTTCCTATAGGGCCAGAACAGTGAGCTTGCTCAGAACATAGTAACTGTGCTTCCTTCACACACGGGCCATATCTAGTTCAACTCTGCTTAGGAAACTGACAAGAACAGTAGCTCCTCTTCAGTCCAATACACTGTACTTGCAGGAAAGAGATGCGAGTGCTATTTGCACTGTATATGGCAATTGGAGCACAATAGTGACTCGTCTTACCAGAAAACAACTCTTGCTCTTAGGACAAAAAACTGCATGTGACTCAACTCCATTTATGACTGGGAACAAACGCTAGCTCGCCTTACAAGAAACACACTCTGCTATTGAGAAAAGAGCACTCTTCTACTCTACTGTGTTTCCTATGGGGTCCGAACAGTGAGCTTGCTCAAAACAAAAGAACTGTGCTTCCTGCACACACGGCCATATCTAGTTCAATTCTGCTTAGGAACCTGACAAGAACAGTAGATCCTCTTCAGTCCAATACACTGTACTTGCTGGGAACAGACGCCAGGGCTATTTGTCCTGTGTATGACAATGGCTGCGCAATAGTGACACTTCTTACCATAAAACAACTCTTGCACGTAGGACCAGAAACTGTATGTGATTCATCTCCATTTAGGACTGGGAAACAAACGCTAGTTCGCCTTACAAGAAACACATTCTGCTTTAGAGAAAAGAGCACTCATCTATTCTACTGTGTTTCCTATAGGGCCAGAACAGTGAGCTTGCTCAGAACAAAAGAACTGTGCTTCCTACACACACGGGCCATATCTAGTTCAACTCTGCTTAGGAAAACTGACAAGAACAGTAGCTCCTCTTCAGTCCAATACACTGTACTTGCTGGGAACCGACACGAGTGCTATTTGCAGTGTGTATTGCAATGGGAGCACAATAGTGACATTCCTACCAGAAAACAACTCTTGCTCATAGGACCAGAAACTGCATGTGATTCAACTCCATTTAGGACTCGGAAACAAATGCTCGCGTGCCTTACAAGAAACACACTCTGCTTTAGAGAAAAGAGCACTCTTCTACTCTACTGTGTTTCTATGGAGTCCGAACAGTGAGCTTGCTCAGAACAAAAGAACTGTGCTTCCTACACACACGGACCATATGCAGTTCAACTCTGCTTAGGAAACTTACAAGAACGGTAGTTCTATTCAGTCCAATACACTGTACTTGCTGGGAACAGACGCGAGTGCTATTTGTGCTGTGTATGGCAACGGGAGCGCAATAGTGACTCTTCTTACCAGAAAACAACTCTTGCTCGTATGACCAAAAACTGCCTGTGACTCAACTCCATTTAGGACTGGGAAACAAACGCGAGCTCGCCTTACAAGAAACACACTCTGCTTTAGAGAAAAGAGCACTCTTCTTCTTTACTGTGTTTCCGATAGGGCCAGTACAGTGAGCTTGCTCAGAACATAATAACTGTGCTTCCTACACACACGGCCATATCTAGTTCAACTCTGCTTAGGAAACTGACAGAACAGTAGCTCCTCTTCAGTCCGATACACTGTACTTGCTGAGAACAGACGCGAGTGCTACTTGCACTGGGTATGGCAATTGGAGCACAATAGTGACTGGTCTTACCAGAAAACAACTCTTGCTCGTAGGACAAAAAACTGCATGTGACTCAACTCCATTTAGGACTGGGAAACAAACTCTAGCTCGCCTTACAAGAAACACACTCTGTTTTTGAGAAAAGAGCACGCTTCTACTCTACTGTGTTT
>NW_026736795.1:0-58871 GCF_949786415.1 Peromyscus eremicus | reverse complement strand
AAAAGAACTGTGCTTCATACAAATACGGCCATATCTAGTTCAATTAAGCTTAGGAAACTGAAAAGAACAGTTGATCCTCTTCAGTCCAATACTGTGTACATGCTGGGAACAGACTCCAGTGTTATTTGCCCTGTGAATGACAATGGGAGCACAATAGTGACTCTTCTTGCCAGAAAACAACTCTTGCTCGTAGGACAAGAAACTGCATGTGATTCAACTCCATTTAGGACTGGGAAACAAATGCTAGCTCTCTTTACAAGAAACACACTCTGCTTTTGAGAAAAGAGCACTCTTCTACTCAACTGTGTTTCCTATGGGGTCTGAACAGTGAGCTTGCTCAGAACAAAAGAACTGTGCTTCCTACACACAGGGGCAATATCTAGTTCAACTCTGCTTAGGAAACTGACAAGAACAGTAGCTCCTCTTCAGTCCAATACACTGTACTTGCTGGGAACAGATGCCAGTGCTATTTGCACTGTGTATGGCAATGCGAGCTCAATAATGACTTTCCTTACCAGAAAACAACTCTTGCTCATAGGACCAAAAACTGCATGTGATTCAACTCCATTTAGGACTGGGAAACAAACGCTAGCTCGCCTTACAAGAAACACACTCTGCTTTTGAGAAAAGAGCACTCTTCTACTCTACTGTTTTTCCTATAGGGCCAGAACAGTGAGTTTGCTCAGAACAAAAGAACTGTGATTCCTACAAATACGGCCATATCTAGTTCAATTCTGCTTAGGAAACTGACAAGAACAGTAGATCCTCTTCAGTACAATACACTGTACATGCTGGGAGCAGACGCCAGTGCTATTTGCCCTGTGTATGACAATGGAGCACAATAGTGACTCTTCTTACCAGAAAACAACTCTTCCTCGTAGGACAAGAAACTGCATGAGATTCAACTACATTTAGGACTGGGAAACAAACGCTAGCTCACCTTACAAGAAACACACTCTGCTTTTGAGAAAGAGCACTCTTCTACTCTACTGTGTATCCTATGGGGTCCGAAAAGTGAGCTTGCTCAGAACAACAGAACTGTGCTTCCTCCACACACGGGCCATATCTAGTTCAACTCTGCTTAGGAAACTGTCAAGAACAGTAGCTCCACTTCAGTCCAATACACTGTACGTGCAGAGAACAGACGCCAGTGCTATTTGTCCTCTGTATGACAATGGGAGCACAATAGTGACTCTTCTTATCAGAAAACATCTCTGGCTCATAGGACCAGAAACTGCATGGGATTCAACTCCATTTCTGACTGGGAAACAAATGCTAGCTCGACTTACAAGAAACACACTCTGCTTTTGAGAAAAGAGCACTCTTCTACTCTACTGTATTTCCTATGTGGTCCAAACAGTGAGCTTCCTCAGAACAAAAGAACTGTGCTTCCTACACACAGGGGCCATATCTAGTTCAACTCTGATTAGGAACCTGACAAGAACAGTAGCTCCACTTCAGTCCAATACACTGTACGTGCAGAGAACAGACGCCAGTGCTATTTGTCCTCTGTATGACAATGGGAAAACAATAGTGACTCTTCTTATCAGAAAACATCTCTGGCTCATAGGACCAGAAACTGCATGGGATTCAACTCCATTTCTGACTGGGAAACAAATGCTAGCTCGACTTACAAGAAACACACTCTGCTTTTGAGAAAAGAGCACTCTTCTACTCTACTGTATTTCCTATGTGGTCCAAACAGTGAGCTTGCTCAGAACAAAAGAACTGTGCTTCCTACACACAGGGGCCATATCTAGTTCAACTCTGCTTAGGAAACTGACAAGAACAGTAGCTCCTCTTCAGTCCAATACACTGTACTTGCTGGGAACATACGCGAGTGCTATTTGCACTGTGTATGGCAATGGGAATGCAAGAGTGACTTTCCTTACCAGAAAACAACTCTTGCTCATAGGACCAAAAACTGCATGTGATTCATTCCATTTAGGACTGGGAAAGAAACGCTAGCTCGCCTTACAAGAAACACACTCTGCTTTTGAGAAAAGAGCACTCTTCTATTCTACTGTTTTTCCTATAGGGCCAGAACAGTGAGCTTGCTCAGAACAAAAGAACTGTGCTTCATACAAATACGGCCATATCTAGTTCAATTATGCTTAGGAAACTGAAAAGAACAGTAGATCCTCTTCAGTCCAATACAGTGTACATGCTGGGAACAGACTCCAGTGTTATTTGCCCAGTGAATGACAATGGGAGCACAATAGTGACTCTTCTTGCCAGAAAACAACTCTTGCTCGTAGGACAAGAAACTGCATGTGATTCAACTCCATTTAGGACTGGGAAACAAATGCTAGCTCGCTTTACAAGAAACACACTCTGCTTTTGAGAAAAGAGCACTCTTCTTCTCAACTGTGTTTCCTATGGGGTCTGAACAGTGAGCTTGCTCAGAACAAAAGAACTGTGCTTCCTACACACAGGGGCAATATCTAGTTCAACTCTGCTTAGGAAACTAACAAGAACAGTAGCTCCTCTTCAGTCGATTACACTGTACTTGCTGGGAACAGACGTGAGTGCTATTTGCACTGTGTATGGTAATGGGAGCGCAATAGTGACTTTCCTTACCAGAAAACAACTCTTGCTTGTAGGACCAAAAACTGCATGTGATTCAACTCCATTTAGGACTGGAAACAAACGCCAGCTGGCCTTACAAGAAACACACTCTGCTTTTGAGAAAAGAGCAGTCTTCTACTCTACTTTGGTTCCTATGTGTTCCGAACAGTGAGCTTGCTCACAACAAAAGAACTGTGCTTCCTACACACACGGGTCATATCTAGTTCAACTCTGCTTAGGAAACTGACAAGAACAGTAGCTCCGCTTCAGTCCAATACACTGTACTTGCTGGGAACAGACGCTAGTGCTATTTGCACTGTGTATGGCAATGGGAGCGCAATAGTGACTTTCCATACCAGAAAACAACTCTTGCTGGTAGGACCAGAAACTGCATGTGATTCAACTCCATTTAGGACTGAGAAACAAACGCTAGCTCGCCTTACAAGAAACACACTCTGCTTTTGAGAAAAGAGCACTCTTCTACTCTACTGTTTTTCCTATAGGGCCAGAACAGTGAGTTTGCTCAGAACAAAAGAACTGTGATTCCTACAAATACGGCTATATCTAGTTCAATTCTGCTTAGGAAACTGACAAGAACAGTAGATTCTTTTCAGTCTAATAAACTGTACATGCTGGGAACATACGCCAGGGCTATTTGCCCTGTGTATGACAATGGGAGCACAATAGTGTCTCTTCTTACCAGAAAACAACTCTTGTTCGTAGGACAAGAAACTGCATGTGATTCAACTCCATTTAGGATTGGGAAACAAACGCTAGCTTGCCGTACAAGAAACACACTCTGCTTTTGAGAAAGGAGCACTCTTCTACTCTACTGTGTATCCTATGGTTACCGAACAGTGAGCTTGCTCAGAACAACAGAACTGTGCTTCCTGCACACACGGGCCATATCTAGTTCAACTCTGCTTAGGAAACTGACAAGAACAGTAGCTCCTCTTCAGTCCAATACACTGTACTTGCTGGGAACAGACGCCAGTGCTATTTGCACTGTGTATGGCAATGCGAGCGCAATAATGACTTTCCTTACCAGAAAACAACTCTTGCTCATAGGACCAAAAGCTGCATGTAATTGAACTCTATTTGGGACTGGGAAACAAACGCTAGCTCGCCTTACAAGAAAAACACTCTGCTTTTGAGAAAAGAGCAGTCTTCTACTCTACTGTTTTTCCTATAGGGCCAGAACAGTGAGTTTGCTCAGAACAAAAGAACTGTGATTCCTACAAATACGGCTATATCTAGTTCAATTCTGCTTAGGAAACTGACAAGAACAGTAGATTCTTTTCAGTCCAATAAACTGTACATGCTGGGAACAGACGCCAGTGCTATTTGGCCTGTGTATGACAATGGGAGCACAATAGTGACTCTTCTTACCAGAAAACAACTCTTGCTCGTAGGACAAGAAACTGCATGTGATTCAACTCCATTTAGGATTGGGAAACAAACGCTAGCTCGCCTTACAAGAAACACACTCTGCTTTTGAGAAAAGAGCACTCTTCTACTCTACTGTGTATCCTATGGGGACAGAACAGTGAGCTTGCTCAGAACAACAGAACTGTGCTTCCTCCACACACGGGCCATATCTAGTTCAACTCTGCTTAGGAAACTGACAAGAACAGTAGATCCTCTTCTGTCCGATACACTGTACTTGCTGGGAACAGACTCGAGTGCTATTTGCACTGTGTATGGCAATGGGAGCGCAATAGTGACTTTCCTTACCAGAAAACAACTTTTGTTGGTAGGACCAGAAACTGCATGTGATTCAACTCCATTTAGGACAGGGAAACAAAAGCTAGCTCGCCTTACAAGAAACACACTCTGCTTTTGAGAAAAGAGCACTCTTCTACTATACTGTGTATCCTAGGGGGTCCGAACAGTGAGCTTGCTCAGAACAACAGAACTGTGCTTCCTCCACACACGGGCCATATCTAATTCAACTCTGCTTTGTAAACTGACAAGAACAGTAGCTCCACTTCAGTCCAATACACTGTATATGCAGGGAACAGACGCCAGTGCTATTTGTCCTCTGTATGACAATGGGAGCGCAATAGTGACTCTTCTTATCAGAAAACACCTCTTGCTCGTAGGACCAGAAACTGCATGGGATTCAACTCCATTTCTGACTGGGAAACAAACACTAGCTCGCCTTACAAGAAACACTCTGCTTTTGAGAAAAGAGCACTCTTCTACTCTACTGTATTTCCTATGTGGTCCGAACAGTAAGCTTGCTCAGAACAAAAGAACTGTGCTTTCTACACACAGGGGCCATATCTAGTTCAACGCTGCTTAGGAAACTAACAAGAACAGTAGCTCCGCTTCAGTCCAATACACTGTGCTTGCTGGGAACAGACGCGAGTGCTATTTGCACTGTGTATGGCAATGGGAGCGCAAGAGTGACTTTCCTTACCAGAAAACAACTCTTGCTCATAGGACCAAAAACTGCATGTGATTCAAATCCATTTAGGACTGGGAAACAAATGCCAGCTCGCCTTACAAGAAACACACTCTGCTTTTGAGAAAAGAGCACTCTTCTACTCTACTGTGTTTCCTATAGGGCCAGAACAGTGAGCTTGCTCAGAACAAAAGAACTGTGCTTCATACAAATACGGCCATATCTAGTTCAATTATGCTTAGGAAACTGAAAAGAACAGTTGATCCTCTTCAGTCCAATACTGTGTACATGCTGGGAACAGACTCCAGTGTTATTTGCCCTGTGAATGACAATGGGAGCACAATAGTGACTCTTCTTGCCAGAAAACAACTCTTGCTCGTAGGACAAGAAACTGCATGTGATTCAACTCCATTTAGGACTGGGAAACAAATGCTAGCTCGCTTTACAAGAAACACACTCTGCTTTTGAGAAAAGAGCACTCTTCTACTCAACTGTGTTTCCTATGTGGTCTGAACAGTGAGCTTGCTCAGAACAAAAGAACTGTGCTTCCTACACACAGGGGCAATATCTAGTTCAACTCTGCTTAGGAAACTGACAAGAACAGTAGCTCCTCTTCAGTCCAATACACTGTACTTGCTGGGAACAGACGCGAGTGCTATTTGCACTGTGTATGGCAATGGGAGCGCAATAGTGACTTTCCTTACCAGAAAACAACTCTTGCTTGTTGGACCAAAAACTGCATGTGATTCAACTCCATTTAGGACTGGGAAACAAACGCTAGCTCGCCTTACAAGAAACACACTCTGCTTTTGAGAAAAGAGCACTCTTCTACTATACTGTGTATCCTAGGGGGTCCGAACAGTGAGCTTGCTCAGAACAACAGAACTGTGCTTCCTCCACACACGGGCCATATCTAGTTCAACTCTGCTTTGGAAACTGACAAGAACAGTAGCTCCACTTCAGTCCAAACACTGTACATGCAGGGAACAGACGCCAGTGCTATTTGTCCTCTGTATGACAATGGGAGCGCAATAGTGACTCTTCTTATCAGAAAACACCTCTTGCTCGTAGGACCAGAAACTGCATGGGATTCAACTCCATTTCTGACTGGGAAACAAACACTAGCTCGCCTTACAAGAAACACTCTGCTTTTGAGAAAAGAGCACTCTTCTACTCTACTGTATTTCCTATGTGGTCCGAACAGTGAGCTTCCTCAGAACAAAAGAACTGTGATTCCTACACACAGGGGCCATATCTAGTTCAACTCTGATTAGGAACGTGACAAGAACAGTAGCTCTGCATCAGTCCAATACACTGTGCTTGCTGGGAACAGACGCGCGTGCTATTTGCACTGTGTATGGCAATGGGAGCGCAAGAGTGACTTTCCTTACCAGAAAACAACTCTTGCTCATAGGACCAAAAACTGCATGTGATTCAACTCCATTTAGGACTGGGAAACAAACGCTAGCTCGCCTTACAAGAAACACACTCTGCTTTTGAGAAAAGAGCACTCTTCTACTCTACTGTATTTCCTATGTGGTCTGAACAGTAAGCTTGCTCAGAACAAAAGAACTGTGCTTCCTACACACAGGGGCCATATCTAGTTCAACTCTGCTTAGGAAACTAACAAGAACAGTAGCTCCGCTTCAGTCCAATACACTGTGCTTGCTGGGAACAGACGCGAGTGCTATTTGCACTGTGTATGGCAATGGGAGCGCAAGAGTGACTTTCCTTACCAGAAAACAACTCTTGCTCATAGGACCAAAAACTGCATGTGATTCAAATCCATTTAGGACTGGGAAACAAACGCTAGCTCGCCTTACAAGAAACACACTCTGCTTTTGAGAAAAGAGCACTCTTCTACTCTACTGTTTTTCCTAGAGGGCCAGAACAGTGAGTTTGCTCAGAACAAAAGAACTGTGATTCCTACAAATACAGCTATATCTAGTTCAATTCTGCTTAGGAAACTGACAAGAACAGTAGATTCTTTTCAGTCTAATAAACTGTACATGCTGGGAACAGACGCCAGGGCTATTTGCCCTGTGTATGACAATGGGAGCACAATAGTGACTCTTCTTACCAGAAAACAACTCTTGCTCGTAGGACAAGAAACTGCATGTGATTCAACTCCATTTAGGATTGGGAAACAAACGCTAGCTCGCCTTACAAGAAACACACTCTGCTTTTGAGAAAGGAGCACTCTTCTACTCTACTGTGTATCCTATGGGTACCGAACAGTGAGCTTGCTCAGAACAACAGAACTGTGCTTCCTGCACACACGGGCCATATCTAGTTCAACTCTGCTCAGGAAACTGACAAGAACAGTAGCTCCTCTTCAGTCCAATACACTGTACTTGCTGGGAACAGACGCCAGTGCTATTTGCACTGTGTATGGCAATGCGAGCGCAATAATGACTTTCCTTACCAGAAAACAACTCTTGCTCATAGGACCAAAAACTGCATGTAATTGAACTCTATTTAGGACTGGGAAACAAACGCTAGCTCGCCTTACAAGAAACACACTCTGCTTTTGAGAAAAGAGCAGTCTTCTACTCTACTGTTTTTCCTAGAGGGCCAGAACAGTGAGTTTGCTCAGAACAAAAGAACTGTGATTCCTACAAATACGGCTATATCTAGTTCAATTCTGCTTAGGAAACTGACAAGAACAGTAGATTCTTTTCAGTCCAATAAACTGTACATGCTGGGAACAGACGCCAGTGCTATTTGGCCTGTGTATGACAATGGGAGCACAATAGTGACTCTTCTTACCAGAAAACAACTCTTGCTCGTAGGACAAAAAACTGCATGTGATTCAACTCCGTTTAGGATTGGGAAACAAACGCTAGCTCGCCTTACAAGAAATACACTCTGCTTTTGAGAAAAGAGCACTCTTCTACTCTACTGTGTATCCTATGGGGACAGAACAGTGAGCTTGCTCAGAACAACAGAACTGTGCTTCCTCCACACACGGGCCATATCTAGTTCAACTCTGCTTAGGAAACTGACAAGAACAGTAGATCCTCTTCTGTCCGATACACTGTACTTGCTGGGAACAGACTCGAGTGCTATTTGCACTGTGTATGGCAATGGGAGCGCAATAGTGACTTTCCTTACCAGAAAACAACTTTTGTTGGTAGGACCAGAAACTGCATGTGATTCAACTCCATTTAGGACAGGGAAACAAAAGCTAGCTCGCCTTACAAGAAACACACTCTGCTTTTGAGAAAAGAGCACTCTTCTACTATACTGTGTATCCTAGGGGGTCCGAACAGTGAGCTTGCTCAGAACAACAGAACTGTGCTTCCTCCACACACGGGCCATATCTAATTCAACTCTGCTTTGTAAACTGACAAGAACAGTAGCTCCACTTCAGTCCAATACACTGTATATGCAGGGAACAGACGCCAGTGCTATTTGTCCTCTGTATGACAATGGGAGCGCAATAGTGACTCTTCTTATCAGAAAACACCTCTTGCTCGTAGGACCAGAAACTGCATGGGATTCAACTCCATTTCTGACTGGGAAACAAACACTAGCTCGCCTTACAAGAAACACTCTGCTTTTGAGAAAAGAGCACTCTTCTACTCTACTGTATTTCCTATGTGGTCCGAACAGTAAGCTTGCTCAGAACAAAAGAACTGTGCTTTCTACACACAGGGGCCATATCTAGTTCAACTCTGCTTAGGAAACTAACAAGAACAGTAGCTCCGCTTCAGTCCAATACACTGTGCTTGCTGGGAACAGACGCGAGTGCTATTTGCACTGTGTATGGCAATGGGAGCACAAGAGTGACTTTCCTTACCAGAAAACAACTCTTGCTCATAGGACCAAAAACTGCATGTGATTCAAATCCATTTAGGACTGGGAAACAAATGCCAGCTCGCCTTACAAGAAACACACTCTGCTTTTGAGAAAAGAGCACTCTTCTACTCTACTGTGTTTCCTATAGGGCCAGAACAGTGAGCTTGCTCAGAACAAAAGAACTGTGCTTCATACAAATACGGCAATATCTAGTTCAATTATGCTTAGGAAACTGAAAAGAACAGTTGATCCTCTTCAGTCCAATACTGTGTACATGCTGGGAACAGACTCCAGTGTTATTTGCCCTGTGAATGACAATGGGAGCACAATAGTGACTCTTCTTGCCAGAAAACAACTCTTGCTCGTAGGACAAGAAACTGCATGTGATTCAACTCCATTTAGGACTGGGAAACAAATGCTAGCTCGCTTTACAAGAAACACACTCTGCTTTTGAGAAAAGAGCACTCTTCTACTCAACTGTGTTTCCTATGGGGTCTGAACAGTGAGCTTGCTCAGAACAAAAGAACTGTGCTTCCTACACACAGGGGCAATATCTAGTTCAACTCTGCTTAGGAAACTGACAAGAACAGTAGATCCTCTTCAGTCCAATACACTGTACTTGCTGGGAACAGACGCGAGTGCTATTTGCACTGTGTATGGCAATGGGAGCGCAATAGTGACTTTCCTTACCAGAAAACAACTCTTGCTTATTGGACCAAAAACTGCATGTGATTCAACTCCATTTAGGACTGGGAAACAAACGCTAGCTCGCCTTACAAGAAACACACTCTGCTTTTGAGAAAAGAGCACTCTTCTACTATACTGTGTATCCTAGGGGGTCCGAACAGTGAGCTTGCTCAGAACAACAGAACTGTGCTTCCTCCACACACGGGCCATATCTAGTTCAACTCTGCTTTGGAAACTGACAAGAATAGTAGCTCCACTTCAGTCCAAAAACTGTACATGCAGGGAACAGACGCCAGTGCTATTTGTCCTCTGTATGACAATGGGAGCGCAATAGTGACTCTTCTTATCAGAAAACACCTCTTGCTCGTAGGACCAGAAACTGCATGGGATTCAACTCCATTTCTGACTGGGAAACAAACACTAGCTCGCCTTACAAGAAACACTCTGCTTTTAGAAAAGAGCACTCTTCTACTCTACTGTATTTCCTATGTGGTCCGAACAGTGAGCTTCCTCAGAACAAAAGAACTGTGCTTCCTACACACAGGGGCCATATCTAGTTCAACTCTGATTAGGAACCTGACAAGAACAGTAGCTCCGCTTCAGTCCAATACACTGTGCTTGCTGGGAACAGACGCGCGTGCGATTTGCACTGTGTATGGCAATGGGAGCGCAAGAGTGACTTTCCTTACCAGAAAACAACTCTTGCTCATAGGACCAAAAACTGCATGTGATTCAACTCCATTTAGGACTGGGAAACAAACGCTAGCTCGCCTTACAAGAAACACACTCTGCTTTTGAGAAAAGAGCACTCTTCTACTCTACTGTATTTCCTATGTGGTCTGAACAGTAAGCTTGCTCAGAACAAAAGAACTGTGCTTCCTACACACAGGGGCCATATCTAGTTCAACTCTGCTTAGGAAACTAACAAGAACAGTAGCTCTGCTTCAGTCCAATACACTGTGCTTGCTGGGAACAGACGCGAGTGCTATTTGCACTGTGTATGGCAATGGGAGCGCAAGAGTGACTTTCCTTACCAGAAAACAACTCTTGCTCATAGGACCAAAAACTGCATGTGATTCAAATCCATTGGACTGGGAAACAAATGCTAGCTCGCCTTACAAGAAACACACTCTGCTTTTGAGAAAAGAGCACTCTTCTACTCTACTGTGTTTCCTATAGGGCCAGAACAGTGAGCTTGCTCAGAACAAAAGAACTGTGCTTCATACAAATACGGCCATATCTAGTTCAATTAAGCTTAGGAAACTGAAAAGAACAGTTGATCCTCTTCAGTCCAATACTGTGTACATGCTGGGAACAGACTCCAGTGTTATTTGCCCTGTGAATGACAATGGGAGCACAATAGTGACTCTTCTTGCCAGAAAACAACTCTTGCTCGTAGGACAAGAAACTGCATGTGATTCAACTCCATTTAGGACTGGGAAACAAATGCTAGCTCTCTTTACAAGAAACACACTCTGCTTTTGAGAAAAGAGCACTCTTCTACTCAACTGTGTTTCCTATGTGGTCTGAACAGTGAGCTTGCTCAGAACAAAAGAACTGTGCTTCCTACACACAGGGGCAATATCTAGTTCAACTCTGCTTAGGAAACTGACAAGAACAGTAGCTCCTCTTCAGTCCAATACACTGTACTTGCTGGGAACAGATGCCAGTGCTATTTGCACTGTGTATGGCAATGCGAGCTCAATAATGACTTTCCTTACCAGAAAACAACTCTTGCTCATAGGACCAAAAACTGCATGTGATTCAACTCCATTTAGGACTGGGAAACAAACGCTAGCTCGCCTTACAAGAAACACACTCTGCTTTTGAGAAAAGAGCACTCTTCTACTCTACTGTTTTTCCTATAGGGCCAGAACAGTGAGTTTGCTCAGAACAAAAGAACTGTGATTCCTACAAATACGGCCATATCTAGTTCAATTCTGCTTAGGAAACTGACAAGAACAGTAGATCCTCTTCAGTACAATACACTGTACATGCTGGGAGCAGACGCCAGTGCTATTTGCCCTGTGTATGACAATGGAGCACAATAGTGACTCTTCTTACCAGAAAACAACTCTTCCTCGTAGGACAAGAAACTGCATGAGATTCAACTACATTTAGGACTGGGAAACAAACGCTAGCTCACCTTACAAGAAACACACTCTGCTTTTGAGAAAAGAGCACTCTTCTACTCTACTGTGTATCCTATGGGGTCCGAAAAGTGAGCTTGCTCAGAACAACAGAACTGTGCTTCCTCCACACACGGGCCATATCTAGTTCAACTCTGCTTAGGAAACTGTCAAGAACAGTAGCTCCACTTCAGTCCAATACACTGTACGTGCAGAGAACAGACGCCAGTGCTATTTGTCCTCTGTATGACAATGGGAGCACAATAGTGACTCTTCTTATCAGAAAACATCTCTGGCTCATAGGACCAGAAACTGCATGGGATTCAACTCCATTTCTGACTGGGAAACAAATGCTAGCTCGACTTACAAGAAACACACTCTGCTTTTGAGAAAAGAGCACTCTTCTACTCTACTGTATTTCCTATGTGGTCCAAACAGTGAGCTTCCTCAGAACAAAAGAACTGTGCTTCCTACACACAGGGGCCATATCTAGTTCAACTCTGATTAGGAACCTGACAAGAACAGTAGCTCCACTTCAGTCCAATACACTGTACGTGCAGAGAACAGACGCCAGTGCTATTTGTCCTCTGTATGACAATGGGAAAACAATAGTGACTCTTCTTATCAGAAAACATCTCTGGCTCATAGGACCAGAAACTGCATGGGATTCAACTCCATTTCTGACTGGGAAACAAATGCTAGCTCGACTTACAAGAAACACACTCTGCTTTTGAGAAAAGAGCACTCTTCTACTCTACTGTATTTCCTATGTGGTCCAAACAGTGAGCTTGCTCAGAACAAAAGAACTGTGCTTCCTACACACAGGGGCCATATCTAGTTCAACTCTGCTTAGGAAACTGACAAGAACAGTAGCTCCTCTTCAGTCCAATACACTGTACTTGCTGGGAACATACGCGAGTGCTATTTGCACTGTGTATGGCAATGGGAATGCAAGAGTGACTTTCCTTACCAGAAAACAACTCTTGCTCATAGGACCAAAAACTGCATGTGATTCATTCCATTTAGGACTGGGAAAGAAACGCTAGCTCGCCTTACAAGAAACACACTCTGCTTTTGAGAAAAGAGCACTCTTCTATTCTACTGTTTTTCCTATAGGGCCAGAACAGTGAGCTTGCTCAGAACAAAAGAACTGTGCTTCATACAAATACGGCCATATCTAGTTCAATTATGCTTAGGAAACTGAAAAGAACAGTAGATCCTCTTCAGTCCAATACAGTGTACATGCTGGGAACAGACTCCAGTGTTATTTGCCCAGTGAATGACAATGGGAGCACAATAGTGACTCTTCTTGCCAGAAAACAACTCTTGCTCGTAGGACAAGAAACTGCATGTGATTCAACTCCATTTAGGACTGGGAAACAAATGCTAGCTCGCTTTACAAGAAACACACTCTGCTTTTGAGAAAAGAGCACTCTTCTTCTCAACTGTGTTTCCTATGGGGTCTGAACAGTGAGCTTGCTCAGAACAAAAGAACTGTGCTTCCTACACACAGGGGCAATATCTAGTTCAACTCTGCTTAGGAAACTAACAAGAACAGTAGCTCCTCTTCAGTCGATTACACTGTACTTGCTGGGAACAGACGTGAGTGCTATTTGCACTGTGTATGGTAATGGGAGCGCAATAGTGACTTTCCTTACCAGAAAACAACTCTTGCTTGTAGGACCAAAAACTGCATGTGATTCAACTCCATTTAGGACTGGAAACAAACGCCAGCTGGCCTTACAAGAAACACACTCTGCTTTTGAGAAAAGAGCAGTCTTCTACTCTACTTTGGTTCCTATGTGTTCCGAACAGTGAGCTTGCTCACAACAAAAGAACTGTGCTTCCTACACACACGGGTCATATCTAGTTCAACTCTGCTTAGGAAACTGACAAGAACAGTAGCTCCGCTTCAGTCCAATACACTGTACTTGCTGGGAACAGACGCTAGTGCTATTTGCACTGTGTATGGCAATGGGAGCGCAATAGTGACTTTCCATACCAGAAAACAACTCTTGCTGGTAGGACCAGAAACTGCATGTGATTCAACTCCATTTAGGACTGAGAAACAAACGCTAGCTCGCCTTACAAAAAACACACTCTGCTTTTGAGAAAAGAGCACTCTTCTACTCTACTGTTTTTCCTATAGGGCCAGAACAGTGAGTTTGCTCAGAACAAAAGAACTGTGATTCCTACAAATACGGCTATATCTAGTTCAATTCTGCTTAGGAAACTGACAAGAACAGTAGATTCTTTTCAGTCTAATAAACTGTACATGCTGGGAACATACGCCAGGGCTATTTGCCCTGTGTATGACAATGGGAGCACAATAGTGTCTCTTCTTACCAGAAAACAACTCTTGTTCGTAGGACAAGAAACTGCATGTGATTCAACTCCATTTAGGATTGGGAAACAAACGCTAGCTTGCCGTACAAGAAACACACTCTGCTTTTGAGAAAGGAGCACTCTTCTACTCTACTGTGTATCCTATGGTTACCGAACAGTGAGCTTGCTCAGAACAACAGAACTGTGCTTCCTGCACACACGGGCCATATCTAGTTCAACTCTGCTTAGGAAACTGACAAGAACAGTAGCTCCTCTTCAGTCCAATACACTGTACTTGCTGGGAACAGACGCCAGTGCTATTTGCACTGTGTATGGCAATGCGAGCGCAATAATGACTTTCCTTACCAGAAAACAACTCTTGCTCATAGGACCAAAAGCTGCATGTAATTGAACTCTATTTGGGACTGGGAAACAAACGCTAGCTCGCCTTACAAGAAAAACACTCTGCTTTTGAGAAAAGAGCAGTCTTCTACTCTACTGTTTTTCCTATAGGGCCAGAACAGTGAGTTTGCTCAGAACAAAAGAACTGTGATTCCTACAAATACGGCTATATCTAGTTCAATTCTGCTTAGGAAACTGACAAGAACAGTAGATTCTTTTCAGTCCAATAAACTGTACATGCTGGGAACAGACGCCAGTGCTATTTGGCCTGTGTATGACAATGGGAGCACAATAGTGACTCTTCTTACCAGAAAACAACTCTTGCTCGTAGGACAAGAAACTGCATGTGATTCAACTCCATTTAGGATTGGGAAACAAACGCTAGCTCGCCTTACAAGAAACACACTCTGCTTTTGAGAAAAGAGCACTCTTCTACTCTACTGTGTATCCTATGGGGACAGAACAGTGAGCTTGCTCAGAACAACAGAACTGTGCTTCCTCCACACACGGGCCATATCTAGTTCAACTCTGCTTAGGAAACTGACAAGAACAGTAGATCCTCTTCTGTCCGATACACTGTACTTGCTGGGAACAGACTCGAGTGCTATTTGCACTGTGTATGGCAATGGGAGCGCAATAGTGACTTTCCTTACCAGAAAACAACTTTTGTTGGTAGGACCAGAAACTGCATGTGATTCAACTCCATTTAGGACAGGGAAACAAAAGCTAGCTCGCCTTACAAGAAACACACTCTGCTTTTGAGAAAAGAGCACTCTTCTACTATACTGTGTATCCTAGGGGGTCCGAACAGTGAGCTTGCTCAGAACAACAGAACTGTGCTTCCTCCACACACGGGCCATATCTAATTCAACTCTGCTTTGTAAACTGACAAGAACAGTAGCTCCACTTCAGTCCAATACACTGTATATGCAGGGAACAGACGCCAGTGCTATTTGTCCTCTGTATGACAATGGGAGCGCAATAGTGACTCTTCTTATCAGAAAACACCTCTTGCTCGTAGGACCAGAAACTGCATGGGATTCAACTCCATTTCTGACTGGGAAACAAACACTAGCTCGCCTTACAAGAAACACTCTGCTTTTGAGAAAAGAGCACTCTTCTACTCTACTGTATTTCCTATGTGGTCCGAACAGTAAGCTTGCTCAGAACAAAAGAACTGTGCTTTCTACACACAGGGGCCATATCTAGTTCAACGCTGCTTAGGAAACTAACAAGAACAGTAGCTCCGCTTCAGTCCAATACACTGTGCTTGCTGGGAACAGACGCGAGTGCTATTTGCACTGTGTATGGCAATGGGAGCGCAAGAGTGACTTTCCTTACCAGAAAACAACTCTTGCTCATAGGACCAAAAACTGCATGTGATTCAAATCCATTTAGGACTGGGAAACAAATGCCAGCTCGCCTTACAAGAAACACACTCTGCTTTTGAGAAAAGAGCACTCTTCTACTCTACTGTGTTTCCTATAGGGCCAGAACAGTGAGCTTGCTCAGAACAAAAGAACTGTGCTTCATACAAATACGGCCATATCTAGTTCAATTATGCTTAGGAAACTGAAAAGAACAGTTGATCCTCTTCAGTCCAATACTGTGTACATGCTGGGAACAGACTCCAGTGTTATTTGCCCTGTGAATGACAATGGGAGCACAATAGTGACTCTTCTTGCCAGAAAACAACTCTTGCTCGTAGGACAAGAAACTGCATGTGATTCAACTCCATTTAGGACTGGGAAACAAATGCTAGCTCGCTTTACAAGAAACACACTCTGCTTTTGAGAAAAGAGCACTCTTCTACTCAACTGTGTTTCCTATGTGGTCTGAACAGTGAGCTTGCTCAGAACAAAAGAACTGTGCTTCCTACACACAGGGGCAATATCTAGTTCAACTCTGCTTAGGAAACTGACAAGAACAGTAGCTCCTCTTCAGTCCAATACACTGTACTTGCTGGGAACAGACGCGAGTGCTATTTGCACTGTGTATGGCAATGGGAGCGCAATAGTGACTTTCCTTACCAGAAAACAACTCTTGCTTGTTGGACCAAAAACTGCATGTGATTCAACTCCATTTAGGACTGGGAAACAAACGCTAGCTCGCCTTACAAGAAACACACTCTGCTTTTGAGAAAAGAGCACTCTTCTACTATACTGTGTATCCTAGGGGGTCCGAACAGTGAGCTTGCTCAGAACAACAGAACTGTGCTTCCTCCACACACGGGCCATATCTAGTTCAACTCTGCTTTGGAAACTGACAAGAACAGTAGCTCCACTTCAGTCCAAACACTGTACATGCAGGGAACAGACGCCAGTGCTATTTGTCCTCTGTATGACAATGGGAGCGCAATAGTGACTCTTCTTATCAGAAAACACCTCTTGCTCGTAGGACCAGAAACTGCATGGGATTCAACTCCATTTCTGACTGGGAAACAAACACTAGCTCGCCTTACAAGAAACACTCTGCTTTTGAGAAAAGAGCACTCTTCTACTCTACTGTATTTCCTATGTGGTCCGAACAGTGAGCTTCCTCAGAACAAAAGAACTGTGATTCCTACACACAGGGGCCATATCTAGTTCAACTCTGATTAGGAACGTGACAAGAACAGTAGCTCTGCATCAGTCCAATACACTGTGCTTGCTGGGAACAGACGCGCGTGCTATTTGCACTGTGTATGGCAATGGGAGCGCAAGAGTGACTTTCCTTACCAGAAAACAACTCTTGCTCATAGGACCAAAAACTGCATGTGATTCAACTCCATTTAGGACTGGGAAACAAACGCTAGCTCGCCTTACAAGAAACACACTCTGCTTTTGAGAAAAGAGCACTCTTCTACTCTACTGTATTTCCTATGTGGTCTGAACAGTAAGCTTGCTCAGAACAAAAGAACTGTGCTTCCTACACACAGGGGCCATATCTAGTTCAACTCTGCTTAGGAAACTAACAAGAACAGTAGCTCCGCTTCAGTCCAATACACTGTGCTTGCTGGGAACAGACGCGAGTGCTATTTGCACTGTGTATGGCAATGGGAGCGCAAGAGTGACTTTCCTTACCAGAAAACAACTCTTGCTCATAGGACCAAAAACTGCATGTGATTCAAATCCATTTAGGACTGGGAAACAAACACTAGCTCGCCTTACAAGAAACACACTCTGCTTTTGAGAAAAGAGCACTCTTCTACTCTACTGTTTTTCCTAGAGGGCCAGAACAGTGAGTTTGCTCAGAACAAAAGAACTGTGATTCCTACAAATACAGCTATATCTAGTTCAATTCTGCTTAGGAAACTGACAAGAACAGTAGATTCTTTTCAGTCTAATAAACTGTACATGCTGGGAACAGACGCCAGGGCTATTTGCCCTGTGTATGACAATGGGAGCACAATAGTGACTCTTCTTACCAGAAAACAACTCTTGCTCGTAGGACAAGAAACTGCATGTGATTCAACTCCATTTAGGATTGGGAAACAAACGCTAGCTCGCCTTACAAGAAACACACTCTGCTTTTGAGAAAGGAGCACTCTTCTACTCTACTGTGTATCCTATGGGTACCGAACAGTGAGCTTGCTCAGAACAACAGAACTGTGCTTCCTGCACACACGGGCCATATCTAGTTCAACTCTGCTCAGGAAACTGACAAGAACAGTAGCTCCTCTTCAGTCCAATACACTGTACTTGCTGGGAACAGACGCCAGTGCTATTTGCACTGTGTATGGCAATGCGAGCGCAATAATGACTTTCCTTACCAGAAAACAACTCTTGCTCATAGGACCAAAAACTGCATGTAATTGAACTCTATTTAGGACTGGGAAACAAACGCTAGCTCGCCTTACAAGAAACACACTCTGCTTTTGAGAAAAGAGCAGTCTTCTACTCTACTGTTTTTCCTAGAGGGCCAGAACAGTGAGTTTGCTCAGAACAAAAGAACTGTGATTCCTACAAATACGGCTATATCTAGTTCAATTCTGCTTAGGAAACTGACAAGAACAGTAGATTCTTTTCAGTCCAATAAACTGTACATGCTGGGAACAGACGCCAGTGCTATTTGGCCTGTGTATGACAATGGGAGCACAATAGTGACTCTTCTTACCAGAAAACAACTCTTGCTCGTAGGACAAAAAACTGCATGTGATTCAACTCCGTTTAGGATTGGGAAACAAACGCTAGCTCGCCTTACAAGAAATACACTCTGCTTTTGAGAAAAGAGCACTCTTCTACTCTACTGTGTATCCTATGGGGACAGAACAGTGAGCTTGCTCAGAACAACAGAACTGTGCTTCCTCCACACACGGGCCATATCTAGTTCAACTCTGCTTAGGAAACTGACAAGAACAGTAGATCCTCTTCTGTCCGATACACTGTACTTGCTGGGAACAGACTCGAGTGCTATTTGCACTGTGTATGGCAATGGGAGCGCAATAGTGACTTTCCTTACCAGAAAACAACTTTTGTTGGTAGGACCAGAAACTGCATGTGATTCAACTCCATTTAGGACAGGGAAACAAAAGCTAGCTCGCCTTACAAGAAACACACTCTGCTTTTGAGAAAAGAGCACTCTTCTACTATACTGTGTATCCTAGGGGGTCCGAACAGTGAGCTTGCTCAGAACAACAGAACTGTGCTTCCTCCACACACGGGCCATATCTAATTCAACTCTGCTTTGTAAACTGACAAGAACAGTAGCTCCACTTCAGTCCAATACACTGTATATGCAGGGAACAGACGCCAGTGCTATTTGTCCTCTGTATGACAATGGGAGCGCAATAGTGACTCTTCTTATCAGAAAACACCTCTTGCTCGTAGGACCAGAAACTGCATGGGATTCAACTCCATTTCTGACTGGGAAACAAACACTAGCTCGCCTTACAAGAAACACTCTGCTTTTGAGAAAAGAGCACTCTTCTACTCTACTGTATTTCCTATGTGGTCCGAACAGTAAGCTTGCTCAGAACAAAAGAACTGTGCTTTCTACACACAGGGGCCATATCTAGTTCAACTCTGCTTAGGAAACTAACAAGAACAGTAGCTCCGCTTCAGTCCAATACACTGTGCTTGCTGGGAACAGACGCGAGTGCTATTTGCACTGTGTATGGCAATGGGAGCACAAGAGTGACTTTCCTTACCAGAAAACAACTCTTGCTCATAGGACCAAAAACTGCATGTGATTCAAATCCATTTAGGACTGGGAAACAAATGCCAGCTCGCCTTACAAGAAACACACTCTGCTTTTGAGAAAAGAGCACTCTTCTACTCTACTGTGTTTCCTATAGGGCCAGAACAGTGAGCTTGCTCAGAACAAAAGAACTGTGCTTCATACAAATACGGCAATATCTAGTTCAATTATGCTTAGGAAACTGAAAAGAACAGTTGATCCTCTTCAGTCCAATACTGTGTACATGCTGGGAACAGACTCCAGTGTTATTTGCCCTGTGAATGACAATGGGAGCACAATAGTGACTCTTCTTGCCAGAAAACAACTCTTGCTCGTAGGACAAGAAACTGCATGTGATTCAACTCCATTTAGGACTGGGAAACAAATGCTAGCTCGCTTTACAAGAAACACACTCTGCTTTTGAGAAAAGAGCACTCTTCTACTCAACTGTGTTTCCTATGGGGTCTGAACAGTGAGCTTGCTCAGAACAAAAGAACTGTGCTTCCTACACACAGGGGCAATATCTAGTTCAACTCTGCTTAGGAAACTGACAAGAACAGTAGATCCTCTTCAGTCCAATACACTGTACTTGCTGGGAACAGACGCGAGTGCTATTTGCACTGTGTATGGCAATGGGAGCGCAATAGTGACTTTCCTTACCAGAAAACAACTCTTGCTTATTGGACCAAAAACTGCATGTGATTCAACTCCATTTAGGACTGGGAAACAAACGCTAGCTCGCCTTACAAGAAACACACTCTGCTTTTGAGAAAAGAGCACTCTTCTACTATACTGTGTATCCTAGGGGGTCCGAACAGTGAGCTTGCTCAGAACAACAGAACTGTGCTTCCTCCACACACGGGCCATATCTAGTTCAACTCTGCTTTGGAAACTGACAAGAATAGTAGCTCCACTTCAGTCCAAAAACTGTACATGCAGGGAACAGACGCCAGTGCTATTTGTCCTCTGTATGACAATGGGAGCGCAATAGTGACTCTTCTTATCAGAAAACACCTCTTGCTCGTAGGACCAGAAACTGCATGGGATTCAACTCCATTTCTGACTGGGAAACAAACACTAGCTCGCCTTACAAGAAACACTCTGCTTTTAGAAAAGAGCACTCTTCTACTCTACTGTATTTCCTATGTGGTCCGAACAGTGAGCTTCCTCAGAACAAAAGAACTGTGCTTCCTACACACAGGGGCCATATCTAGTTCAACTCTGATTAGGAACCTGACAAGAACAGTAGCTCCGCTTCAGTCCAATACACTGTGCTTGCTGGGAACAGACGCGCGTGCGATTTGCACTGTGTATGGCAATGGGAGCGCAAGAGTGACTTTCCTTACCAGAAAACAACTCTTGCTCATAGGACCAAAAACTGCATGTGATTCAACTCCATTTAGGACTGGGAAACAAACGCTAGCTCGCCTTACAAGAAACACACTCTGCTTTTGAGAAAAGAGCACTCTTCTACTCTACTGTATTTCCTATGTGGTCTGAACAGTAAGCTTGCTCAGAACAAAAGAACTGTGCTTCCTACACACAGGGGCCATATCTAGTTCAACTCTGCTTAGGAAACTAACAAGAACAGTAGCTCTGCTTCAGTCCAATACACTGTGCTTGCTGGGAACAGACGCGAGTGCTATTTGCACTGTGTATGGCAATGGGAGCGCAAGAGTGACTTTCCTTACCAGAAAACAACTCTTGCTCATAGGACCAAAAACTGCATGTGATTCAAATCCATTGGACTGGGAAACAAATGCTAGCTCGCCTTACAAGAAACACACTCTGCTTTTGAGAAAAGAGCACTCTTCTACTCTACTGTGTTTCCTATAGGGCCAGAACAGTGAGCTTGCTCAGAACAAAAGAACTGTGCTTCATACAAATACGGCCATATCTAGTTCAATTAAGCTTAGGAAACTGAAAAGAACAGTTGATCCTCTTCAGTCCAATACTGTGTACATGCTGGGAACAGACTCCAGTGTTATTTGCCCTGTGAATGACAATGGGAGCACAATAGTGACTCTTCTTGCCAGAAAACAACTCTTGCTCGTAGGACAAGAAACTGCATGTGATTCAACTCCATTTAGGACTGGGAAACAAATGCTAGCTCTCTTTACAAGAAACACACTCTGCTTTTGAGAAAAGAGCACTCTTCTACTCAACTGTGTTTCCTATGGGGTCTGAACAGTGAGCTTGCTCAGAACAAAAGAACTGTGCTTCCTACACACAGGGGCAATATCTAGTTCAACTCTGCTTAGGAAACTGACAAGAACAGTAGCTCCTCTTCAGTCCAATACACTGTACTTGCTGGGAACAGATGCCAGTGCTATTTGCACTGTGTATGGCAATGCGAGCTCAATAATGACTTTCCTTACCAGAAAACAACTCTTGCTCATAGGACCAAAAACTGCATGTGATTCAACTCCATTTAGGACTGGGAAACAAACGCTAGCTCGCCTTACAAGAAACACACTCTGCTTTTGAGAAAAGAGCACTCTTCTACTCTACTGTTTTTCCTATAGGGCCAGAACAGTGAGTTTGCTCAGAACAAAAGAACTGTGATTCCTACAAATACGGCCATATCTAGTTCAATTCTGCTTAGGAAACTGACAAGAACAGTAGATCCTCTTCAGTACAATACACTGTACATGCTGGGAGCAGACGCCAGTGCTATTTGCCCTGTGTATGACAATGGAGCACAATAGTGACTCTTCTTACCAGAAAACAACTCTTCCTCGTAGGACAAGAAACTGCATGAGATTCAACTACATTTAGGACTGGGAAACAAACGCTAGCTCACCTTACAAGAAACACACTCTGCTTTTGAGAAAAGAGCACTCTTCTACTCTACTGTGTATCCTATGGGGTCCGAAAAGTGAGCTTGCTCAGAACAACAGAACTGTGCTTCCTCCACACACGGGCCATATCTAGTTCAACTCTGCTTAGGAAACTGTCAAGAACAGTAGCTCCACTTCAGTCCAATACACTGTACGTGCAGAGAACAGACGCCAGTGCTATTTGTCCTCTGTATGACAATGGGAGCACAATAGTGACTCTTCTTATCAGAAAACATCTCTGGCTCATAGGACCAGAAACTGCATGGGATTCAACTCCATTTCTGACTGGGAAACAAATGCTAGCTCGACTTACAAGAAACACACTCTGCTTTTGAGAAAAGAGCACTCTTCTACTCTACTGTATTTCCTATGTGGTCCAAACAGTGAGCTTCCTCAGAACAAAAGAACTGTGCTTCCTACACACAGGGGCCATATCTAGTTCAACTCTGATTAGGAACCTGACAAGAACAGTAGCTCCACTTCAGTCCAATACACTGTACGTGCAGAGAACAGACGCCAGTGCTATTTGTCCTCTGTATGACAATGGGAAAACAATAGTGACTCTTCTTATCAGAAAACATCTCTGGCTCATAGGACCAGAAACTGCATGGGATTCAACTCCATTTCTGACTGGGAAACAAATGCTAGCTCGACTTACAAGAAACACACTCTGCTTTTGAGAAAAGAGCACTCTTCTACTCTACTGTATTTCCTATGTGGTCCAAACAGTGAGCTTGCTCAGAACAAAAGAACTGTGCTTCCTACACACAGGGGCCATATCTAGTTCAACTCTGATTAGGAAACTGACAAGAACAGTAGCTCCTCTTCAGTCCAATACACTGTACTTGCTGGGAACATACGCGAGTGCTATTTGCACTGTGTATGGCAATGGGAATGCAAGAGTGACTTTCCTTACCAGAAAACAACTCTTGCTCATAGGACCAAAAACTGCATGTGATTCATTCCATTTAGGACTGGGAAAGAAACGCTAGCTCGCCTTACAAGAAACACACTCTGCTTTTGAGAAAAGAGCACTCTTCTATTCTACTGTTTTTCCTATAGGGCCAGAACAGTGAGCTTGCTCAGAACAAAAGAACTGTGCTTCATACAAATACGGCCATATCTAGTTCAATTATGCTTAGGAAACTGAAAAGAACAGTAGATCCTCTTCAGTCCAATACAGTGTACATGCTGGGAACAGACTCCAGTGTTATTTGCCCAGTGAATGACAATGGGAGCACAATAGTGACTCTTCTTGCCAGAAAACAACTCTTGCTCGTAGGACAAGAAACTGCATGTGATTCAACTCCATTTAGGACTGGGAAACAAATGCTAGCTCGCTTTACAAGAAACACACTCTGCTTTTGAGAAAAGAGCACTCTTCTTCTCAACTGTGTTTCCTATGGGGTCTGAACAGTGAGCTTGCTCAGAACAAAAGAACTGTGCTTCCTACACACAGGGGCAATATCTAGTTCAACTCTGCTTAGGAAACTAACAAGAACAGTAGCTCCTCTTCAGTCGATTACACTGTACTTGCTGGGAACAGACGTGAGTGCTATTTGCACTGTGTATGGTAATGGGAGCGCAATAGTGACTTTCCTTACCAGAAAACAACTCTTGCTTGTAGGACCAAAAACTGCATGTGATTCAACTCCATTTAGGACTGGAAACAAACGCCAGCTGGCCTTACAAGAAACACACTCTGCTTTTGAGAAAAGAGCAGTCTTCTACTCTACTTTGGTTCCTATGTGTTCCGAACAGTGAGCTTGCTCACAACAAAAGAACTGTGCTTCCTACACACACGGGTCATATCTAGTTCAACTCTGCTTAGGAAACTGACAAGAACAGTAGCTCCGCTTCAGTCCAATACACTGTACTTGCTGGGAACAGACGCTAGTGCTATTTGCACTGTGTATGGCAATGGGAGCGCAATAGTGACTTTCCATACCAGAAAACAACTCTTGCTGGTAGGACCAGAAACTGCATGTGATTCAACTCCATTTAGGACTGAGAAACAAACGCTAGCTCGCCTTACAAGAAACACACTCTGCTTTTGAGAAAAGAGCACTCTTCTACTCTACTTTTTTCCTATAGGGCCAGAACAGTGAGTTTGCTCAGAACAAAAGAACTGTGATTCCTACAAATACGGCTATATCTAGTTCAATTCTGCTTAGGAAACTGACAAGAACAGTAGATTCTTTTCAGTCTAATAAACTGTACATGCTGGGAACATACGCCAGGGCTATTTGCCCTGTGTATGACAATGGGAGCACAATAGTGTCTCTTCTTACCAGAAAACAACTCTTGTTCGTAGGACAAGAAACTGCATGTGATTCAACTCCATTTAGGATTGGGAAACAAACGCTAGCTTGCCGTACAAGAAACACACTCTGCTTTTGAGAAAGGAGCACTCTTCTACTCTACTGTGTATCCTATGGTTACCGAACAGTGAGCTTGCTCAGAACAACAGAACTGTGCTTCCTGCACACACGGGCCATATCTAGTTCAACTCTGCTTAGGAAACTGACAAGAACAGTAGCTCCTCTTCAGTCCAATACACTGTACTTGCTGGGAACAGACGCCAGTGCTATTTGCACTGTGTATGGCAATGCGAGCGCAATAATGACTTTCCTTACCAGAAAACAACTCTTGCTCATAGGACCAAAAGCTGCATGTAATTGAACTCTATTTGGGACTGGGAAACAAACGCTAGCTCGCCTTACAAGAAAAACACTCTGCTTTTGAGAAAAGAGCAGTCTTCTACTCTACTGTTTTTCCTATAGGGCCAGAACAGTGAGTTTGCTCAGAACAAAAGAACTGTGATTCCTACAAATACGGCTATATCTAGTTCAATTCTGCTTAGGAAACTGACAAGAACAGTAGATTCTTTTCAGTCCAATAAACTGTACATGCTGGGAACAGACGCCAGTGCTATTTGGCCTGTGTATGACAATGGGAGCACAATAGTGACTCTTCTTACCAGAAAACAACTCTTGCTCGTAGGACAAGAAACTGCATGTGATTCAACTCCATTTAGGATTGGGAAACAAACGCTAGCTCGCCTTACAAGAAACACACTCTGCTTTTGAGAAAAGAGCACTCTTCTACTCTACTGTGTATCCTATGGGGACAGAACAGTGAGCTTGCTCAGAACAACAGAACTGTGCTTCCTCCACACACGGGCCATATCTAGTTCAACTCTGCTTAGGAAACTGACAAGAACAGTAGATCCTCTTCTGTCCGATACACTGTACTTGCTGGGAACAGACTCGAGTGCTATTTGCACTGTGTATGGCAATGGGAGCGCAATAGTGACTTTCCTTACCAGAAAACAACTTTTGTTGGTAGGACCAGAAACTGCATGTGATTCAACTCCATTTAGGACAGGGAAACAAAAGCTAGCTCGCCTTACAAGAAACACACTCTGCTTTTGAGAAAAGAGCACTCTTCTACTATACTGTGTATCCTAGGGGGTCCGAACAGTGAGCTTGCTCAGAACAACAGAACTGTGCTTCCTCCACACACGGGCCATATCTAATTCAACTCTGCTTTGTAAACTGACAAGAACAGTAGCTCCACTTCAGTCCAATACACTGTATATGCAGGGAACAGACGCCAGTGCTATTTGTCCTCTGTATGACAATGGGAGCGCAATAGTGACTCTTCTTATCAGAAAACACCTCTTGCTCGTAGGACCAGAAACTGCATGGGATTCAACTCCATTTCTGACTGGGAAACAAACACTAGCTCGCCTTACAAGAAACACTCTGCTTTTGAGAAAAGAGCACTCTTCTACTCTACTGTATTTCCTATGTGGTCCGAACAGTAAGCTTGCTCAGAACAAAAGAACTGTGCTTCTTACACACAGGGGCCATATCTAGTCCAACTCTGCTTAGGAAACTAACAAGAACAGTAGCTCCGCTTCAGTCCAATACACTGTGCTTGCTGGAAACAGACGCGA
Organism: Peromyscus eremicus; assembly: GCF_949786415.1. NCBI lineage: Eukaryota > Metazoa > Chordata > Mammalia > Rodentia > Cricetidae > Peromyscus > Peromyscus eremicus. The sequence goes on along the minus strand of NW_026736795.1, from coordinate 32,594 downwards.
GTGCTATTTGCACTGTGTATGGCAATGGGAGCGCAAGAGTGACTTTCCTTACCAGAAAACAACTCTTGCTCATAGGACCAAAAACTGCATGTGATTTAAATCCATTTAGGACTGGGAAACAAATGCTAGCTCGCCTTACAAGAAACACACTCTGCTTTTGAGAAAAGAGCACTCTTCTACTCTACTGTGTTTCCTTTAGGGCCAGAACAGTGAGCTTGCTCAGAACAAAAGAACTGTGCTTCATACAAATACGGCCATATCTAGTTCAATTATGCTTAGGAAACTGAAAAGAACAGTTGATCCTCTTCAGTCCAATACTGTGTACATGCTGGGAACAGACTCCAGTGTTATTTGCCCTGTGAATGACAATGGGAGCACAATAGTGACTCTTCTTGCCAGAAAACAACTCTTGCTCGTAGGACAAGAAACTGCATGTGATTCAACTCCATTTAGGACTGGGAAACAAATGCTAGCTCGCTTTACAAGAAACACACTCTGCTTTTGAGAAAAGAGCACTCTTCTACTCAACTGTGTTTCCTATGGGGTCTGAACAGTGAGTTTGCTCAGAACAAAAGAACTGTGATTCCTACAAATACGGCCATATCTAGTTCAATTCTGTTTAGGAAACTGACAAGAACAGTAGATCCTCTTCAGTCCAATACACTGTACATGCTGGGAGCAGACGCCAGTGCTTTTTGCCCTGTGTATGACAATGGAGCACAATAGTGACTCTTCTTACCAGAAAACAACTCTTCCTCGTAGGACAAGAAACTGCATATGATTCAACTACATTTAGGACTGGGAAACAAACGCTAGCTCACCTTACAAGAAAACACTCTGCTTTTGAGAAAAGAGCACTCTTCTACTCTACTGTGTATCCTATGGGGTCCGAAAAGTGAGCTTGCTCAGAACAACAGAACTGTGCTTCCTCCACACACGGGCCATATCTAGTTCAACTCTGCTTAGGAAACTGACAAGAACAGTAGCTCCACTTCAGTCCAATACATTGTACGTGCAGAGAACAGACGCCAGTGCTATTTGTCCTCTGTATGACAATGGGAGCACAATAGTGACTCTTCTTATCAGAAAACATCTCTGGCTCATAGGACCAGAAACTGCATGGGATTCAACTCCATTTCTGACTGGGAAACAAATGCTAGCTCGACTTACAAGAAACACACTCTGCTTTTGAGAAAAGAGCACTCTTCTACTCTACTGTATTTCCTATGTGGTCCAAACAGTGAGCTTGCTCAGAACAAAAGAACTGTGCTTCCTACACACAGGGGCCATATCTAGTTCAACTCTGCTTAGGAAACTGACAAGAACAGTAGCTCCGCTTCAGTCCAATACACTGTACTTGCTGGGAACAGACGCGAGTGCTATTTGCACTGTGTATGGCAATGGGAATGCAAGAGTGACTTTCCTTACCAGAAAACAACTCTTGCTCATAGGACCAAAAACTGCATGTGATTCATTCCATTTAGGACTGGGAAACAAACGCTAGCTCGCCTTACAAGAAACACACTCTGCTTTTGAGAAAAGAGCACTCTTCTATTCTACTGTTTTTTTTATAGGGCCAGAACAGTGAGCTTGCTCAGAACAAAAGAACTGTGCTTCATACAAATACGGCCATATCTAGTTCAATTATGCTTAGGAAACTGAAAAGAACAGTAGATCCTCTTCAGTCCAATACAGTGTACATGCTGGGAACAGACTCCAGTGTTATTTGCCCAGTGAATGACAATGGGAGCACAATAGTGACTCTTCTTGCCAGAAAACAACTCTTGCTCGTAGGACAAGAAACTGCATGTGATTCAACTCCATTTAGGACTGGGAAACAAATGCTAGCTCGCTTTACAAGAAACACACTCTGCTTTTGAGAAAAGAGCACTCTTCTACTCAACTGTGTTTCCTATGGGGTCTGAACAGTGAGCTTGCTCAGAACAAAAGAACTGTGCTTCCTACACACAGGGGCAATATCTAGTTCAACTCTGCTTAGGAAACTAACAAGAACAGTAGCTCCTCTTCAGTCCAATACACTGTACTTGCTGGGAACAGACGTGAGTGCTATTTGCACTGTGTATGGTAATGGGAGCGCAATAGTGACTTTCCTTACCAGAAAACAACTCTTGCTTGTAGGACCAAAAACTGCATGTGATTCAACTCCATTTAGGACTGGAAACAAACGCCAGCTGGCCTTACAAGAAACACACTCTGCTTTTGAGAAAAGAGCAGTCTTCTACTCTACTTTGGTTCCTATGTGTTCCGAACAGTGAGCTTGCTCACAACAAAAGAACTGTGCTTCCTACACACACGGGCCATATCTAGTTCAACTCTGCTTAGGAAACTGACAAGAACAGTAGCTCCGCTTCAGTCCAATACACTGTACTTGCTGGAAACAGACGCGAGTGGTATTTGCACTGTGTATGGCAATGGGAGCGCAATAGTGACTTTCCTTACCAGAAAACAACTCTTGCTGGTAGGACCAGAAACTGCATGTGATTCAACTCCATTTAGGACTGAGAAACAAACGCTAGCTTGCCTTACAAGAAACACACTCTGCTTTTGAGAAAAGAACACTCTTCTACTCTACTGTTTTTCCTATAAGGCCAGAACAGTGAGCTCGCTCAGAACAGCAGAACTGTGCTTCCTCCACACACGGGCCATATCTAGTTAAACTCTGCTTAGGAAACTGACAAGAACAGTAGCTCCTCTTCAGTCCAATACACTGTACTTGCTGGGAACAGACGCCAGTGCTATTTGCACTGTGTATGGCAATGCGAGCGCAATAATGACTTTCCTTACCAGAAAACAACTCTTGCTCATAGGACCAAAAACTGCATGTGATTCCACTCCATTTAGGACTGGGAAACAAACGCTAGCTTGCCTTACAAGAAACACACTCTGCTTTTGAGAAAACAGCACTCTTCTACTCTACTGTTTTTCCTATAGGGCCAGAACAGTGAGTTTGCTCAGAACAAAAGAACTGTGATTCCTACAAATACGGCTATATCTAGTTCAATTCTGCTTAGGAAACTGACAAGAACAGTAGATTCTTTTCACCCAATAAACTGTACATGCTGGGAACAGACGCCAGTGCTATTTGGCCTGTGTATGACAATGGGAGCACAATAGTGTCTCTTCTTACCAGAAAACAACTCTTGCTCGTAGGACAAGAAACTGCATGTGATTCAACTCCATTTAGGATTGGGAAACAAACACTAGCTCGCCTTACAAGAAACACACTCTGCTTTTGAGAAAAGAGCACTCTTCTACTCTACTGTGTATCCTATGGGGACAGAACAGTGAGCTTGCTCAGAACAACAGAACTGTGCTTCCTCCACACACGGGCCATAACTATTTCATCTCTGCTCAGGAAACTGACAAGAACAGTAGATCCTCTTCAGTCCAATACACTGTACTTGCTGGGAACAGACTCGAGTGCTATTTGGACTGTGTATGGCAATGGGAGCGCAATAGTGACTTTCCTTACCAGAAAACAACTCTTCTTGGTAGGACCAGAAACTGCATGTGATTCAACTCCATTTAGGACTGGGAAACAAACGCTAGCTCGCCTTACAAGAAACACACTCTGCTTTTGAGAAAAGAGACTCTTCTACTCTATTGTGTTTCCTATGGTGTCTGAACAGAGAGGTTGCTAAGAACAAAAGAACTGTGCTTCCTATATCCGGGCCATATCTACTTCAACTCTGCTTAGGAAACTGACAAAAGAAGTAGCTCCTCTTCAGTCCAATACACTGCAGTTGCTGGAAACAGACGCCAGTGGTATTTGCCATGTGCATGACAATGGGAGCGCAATAGTGACTCTTCTTACCAGAAAAAACTCTTGCTCGTAAGACCAGAAAATACATGTGATTCAACTCTATTTAGGACTGGGAAACAAACGCTAGCTCGCCTTACAAGAAACACACTCTGCTTTTGAGAAAAGAGCACTTTTCTACTCTACTGAGTTTTCTATGGGTTCCAAACAGAGAACTTGCTCAGAACAAAAGAACTGTGCTTCCTACACACGGGCCATATCTAGTTCAACTCTGCTGAGGAAACTGACAAGAGAAGTAGCTCCTCTTCAGTCCAATACACTGTACTTGCTTGCAACAGACGCCAGTGCTATTTGCACTGTGTATGGCAATGGGAGCGCAATAGTGACTCTTCTTACCAGAAAACAACTCTGCTTAGGAACCTGACAAGAACAGTAGATCCTCTTCAGTCAAATACACTGTACTTGCTGGGAACAGACGCCAGTGCTATTTGCACTGTGTATGAATATGGGAGCGCAATAGTGACTCTTCTTACCAGAAAACAACTCTTGCTCGTAGGACCAGAAACTGCATGTGATTCAACTCCATTTAGGACTGGGAAATAAACGCTAGCTCGCTTTACAAGAAACACACTCTGCTTTTGAGAAAAGAGCACTCTTCTACTCTACTGTGTTTCCTATAGTGCCAGAACATTGAGCTTGCTCAGAACAAAAGAACTGTGCTTCCTACACACACGGGCCATATCTAGTTCAACTCTGCTTAGGAAACTGACAAGAACAGTAGCTCCTCTTCAGTCCAATACACTGTACTTGCTGGGAACAGACTCGAGTGCTATTTGCACTGTGTATGGCAATGGGAGCACAATAGTGACTCTTCTTACCAGAAAACAACTCTTGCTCATAGGACCAGAAACTGCATGTGATTCAACTCCATTTAGGACTGGGAAACAAACGCTAGCTCGCCTTACAAGAAACACACTCTGCTTTTGAGAAAAGAGCACTCTTCTACTCTATTGTGTTTCCTATGGTGTCTGAACAGAGAGCTTGCTAAGAACAAAAGAACTGTGCTTCCTATAGCCGGGCCATATCTACTTCAACTCTGCTTAGGAAACTGACAAAAGAAGTAGCTCCTCTTCAGTCCAATACACTGCAGTTGCTGGAAAAAGACGCCAGTGGTATTTGCCATGTGCATGACAATGGGAGCGCAATAGTGACTCTTCTTACCAGAAAAAACTCTTGCTCGTAAGACCAGAAAATACATGTGATTCAACTCTATTTAGGACTGGGAAACAAACGCTAGCTCGCCTTACAAGAAACACACTCTGCTTTTGAGAAAAGAGCACTCTTCTACTCTACTAAGTTTTCTATGGGTTCCAAACAGAGAACTTGCTCAGATCAAAAGAACTGTGCATTCTACACACGGGCCATATCTAGTTCAACTCTGCTGAGGAAACTGACAAGAGAAGTAGCTCCTCTTCAGTCCAATACACTGTACTTGCTTGCAACAGATGCCAGTGCTATTTGCACTGTGCATGGCAATGGGAGCGCAATAGTGACTCTTCTTACCAGAAAACCACTCTGCTTAGGAACCTGACAAGAACAGTAGATCCTCTTCAGTCCAATACACTGTACTTGCTGGGAACAGACGCCAGTGCTATTTGCACTGTGTATGAATATGGAAGCGCAATAGTGACTCTTCTTACCAGAAAACAACTCTTGCTCGTAGGACCAGAACTGCATGTGATTCAACTCCATTTAGGAGCTGGAAATAAACGCTAGCTCGCTTTACAAGAAACACACTCTGCTTTTGAGAAAAGAGCACTCTTCTACTCTACTGTGTTTCCATATAGTGCCAGAACATTGAGCTTGCTCATTACAAAAGAACTGTGCTTCCTACACACACGAGCCATATCTAGTTCAACTCTGCTTAGGAAACTGACAAGAACAGTAGCTCCTCTTCATCCAATACACGTGTACTTGCTGGAACAGACTCGAGTGCTATTTGCACTGTGTATGGCAATGGGAGCACAATAGTGACTCTTCTTACCAGAAAACAACTCATTGCTCATAGGACCAGAAACTGCATGTGATTCAACTCCATTTAGGACTGGGAAACAAACGCTAGCTCGCCTTACAAGAAACACAACTCTGCTTTTGAGAAAAGAGCACTCTTCTACTCTATTGTGTTTCCTATGGTGTCTGAACAGAGAGCTTGCTAAGAACAAAGAACTGTGCTTCCTATATCCGGGCCATATCTACTTCAACTCTGCTTAGGAAACTGACAAAGAAGTAGCTCCTCTTCAGTCCAATACACTGCAGTTGCTGGGAACTGACGCCAGTGCTATTTGCCCTGTGTATGACAATGGGAGCGCAATAGTGACTCTTTTTACTAGAAAACAACTCTTGCTCGTAGGACCAGAAACTGCATGTGATTCAACTCCATTTAGGACTGGGAAACAAACGCTAGATCACCTTACAAGAAACACACTCTGCCTTTTAAGAAAAGAGCACTCTTCTACACTACTGTGTTTTCTATAGGGTCCGAATAGTGTGCTTGCTGAGAACAAAAGAACTGTGCTTCCTACACCACACGGGCCATCATCTAGATCAACTCTACTTAGGAAACTGACAAGAACAGTAGATCCTCCTTCAGTCCAATACACTGTACTTGCTGGGAAGAGACGCGAGGGCTATTTGCACTGTGTATGGCAAAGGGAGCACAATAGTGACTTTTCTACCAGAAAACAACTCTTGCTCGTAGACACAGAAACTGCATGTGTATTTCAACTCCATTTAGGACTGGGAAACAAACGCTAGCTGGCCTTATAAGAAACACACTCTGCTTTTGAGAAAGAGCACTCTTCCACTCTACTGTGTTTCCTCTGGGGTTCGAACAGTGAGCTTGCTCAGAACAAAAGAACTTTGCTTCCTACACACACGGGCCATATCTAGTTCAACTCTCCTTAGGAAACTGACAAGAACAGTATCTTCTCTTCAGTCCAATACACTGTACTTGTTGGGAACAGACGTGAGTGCTATTTTACTGTGTATGGCAATGGGAGCGCAATAGTGACTCTTCTTACCAGAGAACAACTCTTGCTTGTAGGACCAAAAACTGCATTTGATTCACCTCCATTTAAAACTGGGAAACAAACGCTAGCTCGCCTTACAAGAAAGACACTCTGCTTATGAGAACAGAGCACTCCTCTACTCTACTGTGTTTCCTATAGGGCCAGAACAGTGAGCTTGCTCAGAACAAAAGAACTGTGCTTCCTACACACACGGGCCATATCTAGTTCAATTCTGCTTACGAAACTGACAAGAACAGTAGCCTCTCTTCAGTCCAATACACTGTACTTGCTGGGAACAGATGCCAGTGCTATTTGCACTGTGTATGGCAAAGGGAGCGCAAATGGACGCTTCTTACCAGAAAACAAGTCTCGCTTGTAGGACCAGAAACTTCATGTGTATTTCAACTCCATTTAGGACTGGGAAACAAACGCTAGCTCGCCTTACAAGAAACACACTCTGCTTTTGACAAAAGAGCACTCTTCTACTCTACTGTGTTTCCTATGGGGTCCAAACAGAGAACTTGCTCAGAACAAAAGAACTGTGCTTCCTACACACGGGCCATATCTAGTTCAACTCTTCTGAGGAAACTGACAAGAGAAGTAGCTCCTCTTCAGTCCAATACACTGTACTTGCTTGCATCAGATGCCAGTGCTATTTGCACTGTGTATGGCAATGGGAACGCAATAGTGACTCTTCTTACCAGAAAACAACTCTGCTTAGGAACCTGATAAGAACAGTAGATCCTCTTCAGTCCAATACACTGTACTTGCTGGTAACAGACGCCAGTGCTATTTGCACTGTGTAAGAATATGGGAGCGCAATAGTGACTCTTCTTACCAGAAAACAACTCTTGCTCCTAGGACCAGAAACTGCATGGGATTCAACTCCATTTAGGACTGGGAAATAAACGCTAGCTCGCCTTATAAGAAACACACTCTGCTTTTGAGAAAAGAGCACTCTTCTACTCTACTGTGTTTCCTATAGTGCCAGAACATTGAGCTTGCTCAGAACAAAAGAACTGTGCTTCCTACACACACGGGCCATATCTAGTTCAACTCTGCTTAGGAAACTGACAAGAACAGTAGCTCCTCTTCAGTCCAATACACTGTACTTGCTGGGAACAGACTCGAGTGCTATTTGCACTGTGTATGGCAATGGGAGCACAATAGTGACTCTTCTTACCAGAAAACAACTCTTGCTCATAGGACCAGAAACTGCATGTGATTCAACTCCATTTAGGACTGGGAAACAAACGCTAGCTCGCCTAACAAGAAACACACTCTGCTTTTGAGAAAAGAGCACTCTTCTACTCTATTGTGTTTCCTATGGTGTCTGAACAGAGAGGTTGCTAAGAACAAAAGAACTGTGCTTCCTATAGCCGGGCCATATCTACTTCAACTCTGCTTAGGAAACTGACAAAAGAAGTAGCTCCTCTTCAGTCCAATACACTGCAGTTGCTGGAAACAGACGCCAGTGGTATTTGCCATGTGCATGACAATGGGAGCGCAATAGTGACTCTTCTTACCAGAAAAAACTCTTGCTCGTAAGACCAGAAAATACATGTGATTCAACTCTATTTAGGACTGGGAAATAAACGCTAGCTCGCCTTTCTAGAAACACACTCTGCTTTTGAGAAAAGAGCACTCTTCTACTCTACTGTGTTTTCTATGGGGTCCTAACAGTGAGCTTGCTGAGAACAAAAGAACTGTGCTTTCTCTACACACGGGCCATATCTAGTTCAATTCTGGTTAGGAAACTGACAAGAACAGTAGCTCCTCTTCAGTCCAATACACTGTAGTTGCTGGGAAGAAAAGCGAGGGCTATTTGCACTATGTATGGCAAAGGGAGCGCAATAGTGACTCTCCTTACCAGAAAACAAGTCTTGCTCGTAGGACCAGAAACTGCATGTGTATTTCAACTCCATTTAGGACTGGGAAACAAATGCTAGCTCGTCTTACAAGAAACACACTCTGCTTTTGAGAAAAGAGCACTCTTCTACTCTACTGTGTTTCCAATAGGGCTAGAACAGTGACCTTGCTCAGAACAAAAGAACTGTGCTTCCTACACACACGGGCCATATCTAGTTCAATTCTCCTTAGGAAAATGACAAGAACAGTATCCTCTCTTCAGTCCAATACACTCTACTTGCTGGGAACAGACGCGAGTGCTATTTGCACTGTGTATGGCAAACGGAGCGCAATAGTGACTCTTCTTACCAGAAAACAACTCTTGCTCTTAGGACCAGAAACTGCATGTTATTCAACTCCACTTAGGACTGGGAAACAAATGCTAGCTCGCCTTACAAGAAACACACTCTGCTTTTGAGAAAAGCTCACACTTCTACTCTACTGTGTTTCCTATAGGGTCCGAACAGTGAGCTTGCGCAGAACAAAAGAAATGTGCTTGCTACACACACGGCCATATCTAGTTCAATTCTACTTAGGAAACTGACAAGAACAGTAGCTTCTCTTCTGTCCAATACACTGTACTTGCTGGGAACAGACGCGAGTGCTATTTGCACTGTGTATGGCAATGGGAGCGCAATAGTGACTTTCCTTACCAGAAAACAACTCTTGCTCATAGGACCTGAAACTGCATGTGATTCAACTCCATTTAGGACTGGGAAACAAACGCTAGCTTGCCTTACAAGAAATACACTCTGCTTTTGAGAAATAAGCACTATTCTACTCACCTGTGTTTCCTATAGGGCCAAAATAGTGAGCTTGCTCAGAACAAAAGAACTGTGCTTCCTACACACTCGCTCCATATCTAATTCAACTCTGCTTAGGAAAATGACAAGAACAGTAGCTCCTCTTCAGCCCAATACACTGTACTTGCTAGGAACAGATCCAAGTGCTATTTGCACTGTGTATGGCAATGGGAGCGCAATAGTGACTTTCCTTAACAGAAAACAACTCTTGCATGTAGGACTAAAAACTGCATGTGATTCAACTCCATTTAGAACTTGAAAACAAACGCTAGCTCACCTTACAAGAAACACACTCTGCTTTTGAGAAAACAGCACTCTTCTACTCTATTGTGTTTCCTATAGCGCCAGAACAGTGACCTTGCTGAGTACAAAAGAACTGTGCTTCCTACACACATGGGCCATATCTAGTTCAACTCTGCTTAGGAAGCTGACAAGAACAGTAGCTCCTCTTCAGTCCAATGCACTGTACATGCTGGGAACAGACGACAGTGCTATTTGCCCTGTGTATGACAATGGGAGCACAATAGTGAATCTTATTGCCAGAAAAAACTCTTTCTTGTAGTTTCAGAAACTGCGTGTGATTCAACTCCATTTAGGACTAGAAAACAAATGCTAGCTCGCCTTACAAGAAACACGCTCTGCTTTTGAGAATAGGGCACACATCTACTCTACTGTGTTTCCTATGGGGTCCAAACAGTGAGCTTGCTCAGAAAAAAAGAACTGTGATTCCTACACACACGGGTCATATCTAGTTGAACTCTGCTTAGGAAACTGACAAGAACAGTAGCTCCTCTTCAGTCCAATACACTGTACTTGCTGGGAACAGATGCCAGTGCTATTTGCACTGTGTATGACAATGGGAGCACAATAGTGACTCTTCTTACCACAAAACAATTCTTGCTCGTAGGACCAGAAACTGCATGTGATTCAACTCCATTTAGGACTGGGAAACAAAGCTAGCTTGCCTTACAAGAAACACACTCTGCTTTTGTGGAAAGAGCCCTCTTCTACTCTACTGTGTTTCCTATAGGGCCAGAACAGTGAGCTTGCTGAGTACAAAAGAACTGTGCTTCCTATAAACATGGGCCATATCTAGTTCAACTCTGCTTAGCATCCTGACAAGAACAGTAGATCCTCTTCAGTCCAATACACTGTACATGCTGGGAACAGACGCCAGTGCTATTTGCCCTGTGTATGACCATGGGAGCGCAACAGTTACTCTTATTACCAGAAAAAACTCTTGATCGTAGGACCAGAAACTGCATGTGATTCAACTCCATTTAGGACTGGGAAACAAAAGCTAGCTCGCCTTACGAGAAACAGACTCTGCTTTTGAGAAAAGAGCACACTTCTACTCTACTGTGTTTTCTATGGGGTCCGAACAGTGAGTTTGCTGAGAACAAAGACCTGTGCTTCGTACACTCATGGGCCATATCTAGTTCAACTCTGCTTAGGAAACTGACAAGAACAGTAGCTTTTTTCAGTCCAATACACTGTACTTGCTGGGAACAGACGCAACGGCTGTTTCCCTGTGTATGGCAAAGGGAGCGCAATAGTGACTCTTCTAACCAGAAAACAATTCTTGCTCATAGGACCAAAAACTGCATGTGTATTTGAACTCCATTTAGGACTGGGAAACAAATGCTAGCTCGCCTTACAAGAAACACACTCTGCTTTTGAGAAAAGAGCACCCGTCTACTCTACTGTGTTTCCTATGGGGTTCGAACAGTGAGCTTGCTCAGATTAAAAGAACTGTGCTTCCTACACACACGGGCCATATCTAGTTCAACTCTGCTTAGGAAACTGACAAGAACAGTAGCTCCTCTTCAGTCCAATACACTGTACTTGCTAGAAACAGAAGCGAGTGCTATTTGTACTGTGTATGGCAATGGGAGCGCAATAGTGACTCTTCTTACCAGAAAACAACTCTTGCTCATAGGACCAAAAACTGCATGGGATTCAACTCCATTTAGGACTGGGAAACAAACGCTAGCTCGCCTTACAAGAAACACACTCTGCTTTTGAGAAAAGAGCACTCTTCTACTCTACTGTGTTTTCTATAGGGCCAGAACAGTGAGCTTGCTCAGAACAAAAGAACTGTGCTTCCTACACACACGGGCCATATCTAGTTCAATTCTGCTTAGGAAACTGACAAGAACAGTAGCTCCTCTTCAGTCCAATACACTGTACTTTCTGGGAACAGAAGTGAGTGCTATTTGCACTGTGTATGTAAAAGGGAGCACAATAGTGACTCTTCTTACCAGAAAACAACTCTAGCTCATAAGACCAGAAACTGCATGTGTATTTGAACTCCATTTAGGACTGGGAAACAAATGCTAGCTCGCCTTACAAGAAACACACTCTGCTTTTGAGAAAAGAGCACTCTTCTACTCTACTGTGTTTCCTATGGGGTTCGAACACTAAGCTTGCTCAGAACAAAAGAACTGTGCTTCCTACACACAGGGGCCATATCTAGTTCAACTCTGCTTAGGAATCTGACAAGAACATAGCTCCTCTTCAGTTCAATACACTCTACTTGCTGGGAACAGACGCGAGGGCTATTTGCACTGCGTACGGCAATGGGAGCACAATAGTGACTCTTCTTACCAGAAAACAACTCTTGCTCTTAGGAAGAGAAACTGCATTTGATTCAATCCACTTAGGACTGGGAAACAAATGCTAGCTCGCCTTACAAGAAACACGCTCTGCTTTTGAGAATAGGGCACACATTTTCTCTACTGTGTTTCATATGGGGTCCAAACAGTGAGCTTGCTCAGAACAAAAGAATTTTGCTTAATACACACACGGGTCATATCTAGTTCAACTCTGCTTAGGAAACTGACAAGAACAGTAGCTCCTCTTCAGTCCAATACACTGTCCTTGCTGGAAACAGATGCGAGTGCTATTTGTACTGTGTATGGCAATTGGAGCGCAATAGTGAATCTTCATACCAGAAAACAACTCTTGCTCGTAGGACCAGAACCTGCATGTGATTCAACTCCATTTAGGATTGGGAAACAAACGCTAGCTCGCCTTACTAGAAACACACTCTGCTTTTGAGAATAGGGCATGCATCTACTCTACTGTGTTTTCTATAGGGCGAGAACAGTGAGCATGCTCAGAACAAAAGAACTGTGCTTCCTACACACACGGGCCATATCTAGTCCAACTCTGCTTAGGAAACTGACAAGAACAGTAGCTCCTCTTCAGTCCAATACACTGTAATTACTGGGTACAGACGCGAGTGCTATTTGCACTGTGTATGGCAATGGGAGCGCAATAGTGACTCTTCTTACCAGAAAACAACTCTTGCTCATAGGACCAAAAACTGCACTTGATTCAACTCCATTTAGGACTGGGAAACAAACGCTAGCTCGCCTTAGAAGAAACACACTCTGCTTTTGAGAAAAGAGCACTTTTCTACTCCTCTGTTTTTCCTATATGGCCAGAACAGTGAACTTGCTCAGAACAAAAGAACTTTGCTTCCTACACACGGGCCATATCTAGTTCAATTCTGCTTAGGAAACTGACAAGAACAGTAGATCCTCTTCAGTCCAATACACTGTACTTGCTGGGAACAGACGCCAGTGCTATTTGCCCTGTGTATGACAATGGGAGCGCAATAGTGACTCTTCTTACCAGAAAACAACTCTAGCTCATAGGACCAGAAACTGCATGGGACTCAACTCCATTTAGGATTGGGAAACAAACGCTACCTCGTCTTACAAGAAACACACTCTGCTTTTGAGAATAGGGCAAACATCTACTCTACTGTGTTTCCTATGGGGTCCAAACAGTGTGCTTGCTCAGAACAAAAGAAATGTGCTTCCTACACACACGGTCCATATCTAGTTCAACTCTGCTTAGGAAACTGACGAGAACAGTAGCTCCTCTTCAGTCCAATACACTGTACTTACTGGGAACAGACGCGAGTGCTATTCGCACTGTGTACGGCAAGGGGGCACAATAGTGACTCTTCTTGCCAGAAAACAACTCTTGCTCTTAGGACCAGAAACTGCATTTGAATCAATCCACTTAGGACTGGGAAACAAACGCTAGCTCGCCTTACAAGAAACATGCTCTGCTTTTGAGAATAGGGCACACATCTACTCTACTGTGTTTCCTATGGGGTCCAAACAGTGAGCTTGCTCAGAACAAAAGATTTATGCTTCCTACACACACGGGCCACATCTAGTTCAACTCTGCTTAGGAAACTGACAAGAACAGTAGCTTCTCTTCAGTCCAATACACTGTACTTGCTGGGAACAGACGCGAGTGCTATTTGCACTGTGTATGGCAATGGGAGTGCAATAGTGATTTTCCTTACCAGAAAACAACTCTTGCTCGTAGGACCTGAAACTGCATGTGATTCAACTCCATTTAGGACTGGGAAAGAAACGCTAGCTTGCCTTACAAGAAACACACTCTGCTTTTGAGGAAAGAGCACTCTTCTACTCTACTGTGTTTCCTATAGGGCCAGAACAGTGAGCTTGCTGAATACAAAAGAACTGTGCTTACTATACACATGGGCCATATCTAGTTCAACTCTGCTTAGGAACCTGACAAGAACAGTAGACCCTCTTCAGTCCAATACACTGTACATGCTGGGAACAGACGCGAGTGCTGTTTGTACTGTGTATGGCAATGGGAGCACAATAGTGACTTTTCTTACCAGAAAACTCCTCTTGCTCATAGGACCAAAAACTGCATGTGACTCAACTTCATTTAGGACTGCGAAACAAACGCTAGCTCACCTTACAAGAAACACACTCTGTTTTTGAGAAAAGAGCACTCTTCTACTCTACTGTGTTTCCTATAGGGCCAGAACAGTGAGCTTTCTCAGAACAAAGAACTGTGCTTCCTACACACACAGGCCCTATCTTGTTCAATTCTGCTTAGGAAACTGACAAGAACAGTAGAACCTCTTCAGTCCAATACACTGTACATGCTGGAAACAGACGCCAGTGCTATTTGCCCTGTGTGTGAAAATGGGAGCGCAATAGTGACTCTTCTTACCAGAAGACAACTCTTGCACGTAAGACCAGAAACTGCATGTGATTCAACTCCATTTAGGACTGGGAAACAAACGCTAGCTCGCCTTACAAGAAACACACTCTACTATTGAGAAAAGAGCACTCTTCTACTCTACTGTGTTTCCTATGGGGTCCGAACAGTGAGCTTGCTCAGAACAAAAGAATTGTGCTTCCTACACACAGGGGCCATATCTAGTTCAACTCTGCTTAGGAAACTGAAAAGAACAGTAGATCCTCTTCAGTCGAATATACTGTACTTGCTGGGAACAGACACCAGTGCTATTTGCAGTATGTATGGCAATGGGAGCACAATAGTAACTCTTCTTACCAGAAAAAGCTCTTGCTTGTAGGACCAGAAACTGCATGGCATTCAACTCCATTTCTGACTGGGAAACAAACTCTAGCTCGCCTTTCAAGAAACACACTCTGCTTTTGATAAAAGGGCACTCTTCTACTATACGGTGTTTCCTATGGGGTCCGAACAGTGAGCTTGCTCAGAACAAAAGAACTGTGCTTCCTACACACACGGGCCATATCTGGTACAACTCTGCTTAGAAACTGACAAGAACAGTAGCTCCTCTTCAGTCCAATACTCTGTACTCGCTAGGAACAGACGCCAGTGCTATTTGCCCTGTGTATGACAATTGGAGCGCAATAGTGACTCTTCTTACCAGAAAACAACTCTTTCTCTTAGTACCAGAAACTGCATGTGATTCAACTCCATATAGGACTGGGAAAAAAACGCTAGCTCGCCTTACAAGAAACACACTCTGCTTTAGAGAAAAGAGCACTCTTCTACTCTACTGTGTTTCCTATAGGGCCAGAACAGTGAGCTTGCTCAGAACAAAAGAACTGTACTACCTACATACATGGGCCATATCCAGTTCAACTCTGCTTAGGAAACTGAGAAGAAAAGTAGCTCTTCTTCAGTCCAATACACTGTATATGCTGAGAACATACGCGAGTGCAATTTGCACTGTGTATGGCAATGAGAGCACAATAGTGACATTCCTTACTAGAAAACAGCTCTTGCTCATAGGACCAAAAACTTCATGTGATTCAACACCATTTAGAACTGGGAAATAAATGCTAGCTCACCTTACAAGAAACACACTCTGCTTTTGAGAAAAGAGCACTCTTCTACTCTACTGTGTTTCCTATAGGGCCAGAACAGTGAGCTTTCTCAGAACAAAAGAACTGTGCTTCCTACACACACGCGCCATATCTAGTTCAACTCTGCTTTGGAAACTGATGAGAACAGTAGCTCCTCTTCAGTCCAATACACTGTATTTGCTTCGAACAGACGTGAGTGCTATTTGCACTGTGTATGGAAAAGGAGCGCAATAGTGACTTTCCTTACCAAAAAACAACTCTTGCTCGTAGGACCAAAAACTGCATGTGATTCAACTCCATTTAGGACTGGGAAACAAACACTAGCTCGCCTTACAAGAAACACAGTCTTCTTTTTGAGTAAAGAGCACACTTCTACTCTACTGTGTTTTCTATGCGGTCCGAACAGTGAGCTTGTTGAGAACAAAAGAACTGTGCTTCCTACACACTCACGCCATATATAATTCAACTCTGCTTAGGAAAATGACATGAACAGTAGCTCCTCTTCAGTCCAATACACTGTACTTGCTGGGAACAGATGCGAGTGCTATTTGCACTGTGTATGGCAATGGGAGCGCAATAGTGACTTTCCTTACCAGAAAACAACTCTTGCATGTAGGACCAGAAACTGCATGTGATTCAACTCCATTTAGGACTTGGAAACAAATGCTAGCTCGCCTTACAAGAAACACACTCTGCTTTTGAGAAAAGAGCACTCTTCTACTCTACTGTGTTTCCTATAGCGCCAGAACAGTGAGCTTGCTCAGAACAAAAGAACTGTGCTTCCTACACACACGAACCATATCTAGTTCAACTCTGCTTAGGAAACTGACAAGAACAGTAGCTCCTCTTCAGTCCAATACACTGTACTTGCTGGGAACAGACGCGAGTGCTATTTTTACTATGTATGGCAAAGGGAGCGCAATAGTGACTCTTCTTACCAGAAAACAACTCTTGATCTTAGGACCAAAAACTGCATTTGATTCACCTCCATTTAGGACTGGGAAACAAACGCTAGCTAGACTTACAAGAAACACACTCTGCTTTTGAGAAAAGAGCACTCTTCTACTCTAATGTGTTTCCTATAGCGCCAGAACAGTGAGCTTGCTCAGAACAAAAGAACTGTGCTTCCTACACACACGAGCCATATCTAGTTCAACTCTGCTTAGGAAACTGACAAGAACAGTAGCTCCTCTTCAGTCAAATACACTGTACTTGCTGGGAACAGACGCGAGTGCTATTTTTACTATGTATGGCAATGGGAGCACAATAGTGACTCTTCTTACCAGAAAACAACTCTTGATCTTAGGACCAAAAACTGCATTTGATTCACCTCCATTTAGGACTGGGAAACAAACGCTAGCTAGACTTACAAGAAACACACTCTGCTTTTGAGAAAAGAGCACTCCTCTACTCTACTGTGTTTCCTAAAAGGCCAGAAGAGTGAGCTTGCTCAGAACAAATGAACTGTGCTTCCTACACACACGGGCCATATCTAGTTCAATTCTGCTTACGAAACTGACAAGAAGAGTAGCCTCTCTTCAGTCCAATACACTGTACTTGCTGGGAACGGACGAGAGTGCTATTTGTACTGTGTATGGCAAAGGGAGCGCAAAATGGACTCTTCTTACCAGAAAACAAGTCTCGCTCGCAGGACCAGAAACTGCATGTGTAT
Source organism: Peromyscus eremicus (assembly GCF_949786415.1). NCBI lineage: Eukaryota > Metazoa > Chordata > Mammalia > Rodentia > Cricetidae > Peromyscus > Peromyscus eremicus. Next base: position 15,216 of record NW_026736795.1, on the reverse strand, counting down.
TTCAAATCCATTTAGGACTGGGAAACAAACGCTAGCTTGCCTTACAAGAAACACACTCTGCTTTTGACAAAAGAGCACTCCTCTACTCTACTGTGTTTCCTATGGGGTCCAAACAGAGAACTTGCTCAGAACAAAAGAACTGTGCTTCCTACACCCGGGCCATATCTAGTTCAACTCTGCTGAGGAAACTGACAAGAGAAGTAGTGCCTCTTCAGTCCAATACACTGTACTTGCTGGCAACAGATGCCAGTGCTATTTGCACTGTGTAAGGCAATGGGAGCGCAATAGTGACTTTCCTTACCAGAAAGCAACTCTTGCTCGTAGGACCAAAATCTGCATGTGATTCAACTCCATTTAGGACTGGGAAACAAATGCTAGCTCGCCTTACAAGTAACACACTCTGCTTTTGAGGAAGGAGCACTCTTCTACTCTACTGTGTTTCCTTTAGCGCCAGAACAGTGAGCTTGCTCAGAACAAAAGAACTGTGCTTCCTACACACACGGCCATATCTAGTTCAATTCTCCTTAGGAAACTGACAAGAACAGTAGATCCTCTTCAGTCCAATACAATGTACTTGCTGGGAACAGACGCGAATGCTATTTGCACTGTGTATGACAATGGGAGCGCAATTGTGACTCTTCATACCACAAAACAACTCTTGCTCATAAAACCAGAAACTGCATGTGATTCAACTCCATTTAGGACTGGGAAACAAACGCAAGCTCGCCTTACAAGAAACACACTCTGCTTTTGGAAAAGAGCACTCTTCTACTCTACTGTGTTTCCTATAGGACCAGAACAGTGAGCTTGCTCAGAACAAAAGAACTGTGCTTCCTACACACACGGCCATATCTAGTTCAACTCTGCTTAGGAAACTGACGAGAACAGTAGATCCTCTTCAGTCCAATACACTGTACTTGCTGGGAACAGACGCGAGTGCTATTTGCACTGTGTACAGCAATGGGAGCACAATAGTGACTCTTCTTACCAGAAAACAACTCTTGCTCATAGGACCAGAAACTGCATGTTATTCAACTCCACTTAGGACTGGGAAACAAAAGCTAGCTCGCCTTACAAGAAACACACTCTGCTTTTGAGAAAAGAGCACTCTTCTACTCTACTGTGTTTCCTGTAGGGCCAGAACAGTGAGCTTGCTCAGAACAAAAGAACTGTGCTTCCTAGACACGGGCCATATCTAGTTCAATTCTGCATAGGAAACTGACAAGAACAGTAGCTCCTCTTCAGTCCAATACACTGTACTTGCTGGGAACAGACGCTAGTGCTATTTGCACTGTGTATGGCAATGGGACCGCAATAGTGACTCTTCTTAGCAGAAAACAACTCTTGCTCGTAAGACCAAAAACTGCATTTGATTCCACTCCATTTAGGACTGGGAAACAAACCCTAGCTTGCCTTACAAGAAACACACTCTGCTTTTGAGAAAAGAGCACTCTTCTACTCTACTGTGTTTCCAATGGGGTCCGAACAGTGAGCTTGCTGAGAACAAAAGAACTGTGCTTCCTACACACACGGGCCATATCTAGTTCAACCCTGCTTAGGAAAACTAACAAGAACAGTAGCTCCTCTTCAGTCCAATACACTGTACGTGGTGGGAACAGACGCGAGTGCTATTTGCACTGTGTAAGGCAATAAGTGCACAATAGTGAATCTTCTTACCAGGAAACAACTCTTGCTCTTAGGACCAGAAACTGCATTTGATTCAATCCACTTAGGACTGGGAAACAAACGCTAGCTCGCCTTACAAGAAACACGCTCGGCTTTTGAGAATAGGGCACACATCTACTCTACTGTGTTTCCTATGGGGTCCGAACAGTGAGCTTGCTGAGAACAAAAGAACTGTGCTTCCTACACACACGGGCCATATCTAGTTCAACTCTGCTTAGGAACCTGACAAGAACAGTAGCTCCTCTTCCGTCCAATACACTGTACATGCTGGGAAAAGACGCCAGTGCTATTTGCCCTGTGTATGACAATGGGAGCATAATAGTGACTCTTCTTACCAGAAAAAAACTCTTGCTCCTAGGACCAGAAACTGCATGTAATTCAGCTCCATTTAGGACTGGGAAACAAACGCTAGCTCGCCTGACATGAAACACACTCTGTTTTTTAGAAAAGAGCACTCTTCTACTCTACTGTGTTTCCTATAGGGCCAGAACAGTGAGCTTTCTCAGAACAAAAGAACTGTGCTTCCTACACACACGGGCCATATCTAGTTCAACTCTGCTTTGGAAACTGACGAGAACAGTAGCTCCTCTTCAGTCCAATACACTGTACTTGCTTCGAACAGACGTGAGTGCTATTTGCACTGTGTATGGAAATGGAGCGCAATAGTGACTTTCCTTACCAAAAAACAACTCTTGCTCGTAGGACCAAAAACTGCATGTGATTCAACTCCATTTAGGACTGGGAAACAAACACTAGCTCGCCTTACAAGAAACACAGTCTTCTTTTTGAGTAAAGAGCACTCTTCTACTCTACTGTGTTTTCTATGGGGTCCGAACAGTGAGCTTGCTGAGAACAAAAGAACTGTGCTTCCTACACACTCACGCCATATCTAATTCAACTCTGCTTAGGAAAATGACATGAACAGTAGCTCCTCTTCAGTCCAATACACTGTATTTGCTGGAAACAGATGCGAGTGCTATTTGCACTGTGTATGGCAATGGGAGCGCAATAGTGACTTTCCTTACCAGAAAACAACTCTTGCGTGTAGGACCAGAAACTGCATGTGATTCATCCCCATTTAGGACTTGGAAACAAATGCTAGCTCGCCTTACAAGAAACTCACTCTGCTTTTGAGAAAAGAGCACTCTTCTACTCTACTGAGTTTCCTATAGTGCCAGAACAGTGAGCTTGCTCAGAACAAAAGAACTGTGCTTCCTACACACGGCCATATTTCGTTCAATTCTGCTTAGTAAACTGACAAGAACAGTAGATCCTCTTCAGTCCAATACACTGTACATGCTGGGAACAAACGCCAGTGCGATTTGCACTGTGTATGGCAATGGGAGCGCAATAGTGATTCTTCTTACCAGAAAAAAACTCTTGCTCGTAGGACCAGAAACTGCATGTGATTCAACTCCATTTAGAACTGGGAAACAAAAACTAGCTCGCCTTACAAGAAACACTTTCTGCTTTTGAGAAAAGAGCACTCTTCTACTCTACTGTGTTTCCTATAGGGCCAGAACAGTGAGCTTGCTCAGAACAAAAGAACTGTGCTTCCTACACACGTGCCATATCTAGTTCAACTCTGCTTAGGAAACTGACAAGAACAGTAGCTCTGCTTCAGTCCAATACACTGTACTTGCTGGGAACAGACGCGAGTGCTATTTTTACTGTGTATGGCAATGGGAGCGCAATAGTGACTCTTCTTACCAGAAAAAAACTCTTGCTCGTAGGACCAAAAACTGCATTTGGTTCACCTCCATTTAGGACTGGGAAACAAACGCTAGCTACACTTACAAGAAACACACTCTCCTTTTGAGAAAAGAGCACTCCTCTACTCTACTGTGTTTCCTATAGGGCCAGAAGAGTGAGCTTGCTCAGAACAAAAGAACTGTGCTTCCTACACACACGGGCCATATCTAGTTCAATTCTGCTTACGAAACTGACAAGAACAGTAGCCTCTCTTCAGTCCAATACACTGTACTTGCTGGGAACAGATGCGAGTGCTATTTGCACTGTGTATGGCAAAGGGAGCGCAAAATGGACTCTTCTTACCAGAAAACAAGTCTCGCTCGTAGGACCAGAAACTGCATGTGTATTTCAACTCCATTTAGGACTGGGAAACAAACGCTAGCTTGCCTTACAAGAAACACACTCTGCTTTTGACAAAAGAGCACTCTTCTACTCTACTGTGTTTCCTATGGGGTCCAAACAGAGAACTTGCTCAGAACAAAAGAATTGTGCTTCCTACACCCGGGCCATATCTAGTTCAACTCTGCTGAGGAAACTGACAAGAGAAGTAGCTCCTCTTCAGTCCAATACACTGTACTTGCTGGCAACAGATGCCAGTGCTATTTGCACTGTGTATGGCAGTGGGAGCGCAATAGTGAATTTCCTTACCAGAAAGCAACTCTTGCTCGTAGGACCAAAACCTGCATGTCATTCAACTCCATTTAGGACTGGGAAACAAATGCTAGCTTGCCTTACAAGTAACACCCTCTGCTTTTGAGGAAGGAGCACTCTTCTACTCTACTGTGTTTCCTTTAGCGTCAGAACAGTGAGCTTGCTCAGAACAAAAGAACTGTGCTTCCTACACACACGGCCATATCTAGTTCAATTCTCCTTAGGAAACTGACAAGAACAGTAGATCCTCTTTAGTCCAATACAATGTACTTGCTGGGAAGAGACACGAATGCTATTTGCACTGTGTATGACAATGGGAGCGCAATTGTGACTCTTCATACCACAAAACAACTCTTGCTCATAAAACCAGAAACTGCATGTGATTCAACTCCATTTAGGACTGGGAAACAAACGCAAGCTCACCTTACAAGAATCACACTCTGCTTTTGAGAAAAGAGCTCTCTTCTACTCTACTGTGTTTCCTATAGGACAAGAACAGTGAGCTTGCTCAGAACAAAAGATATGTGCTTCCTACACACACGGCCATATCTAGTTAATCTCTGCTTAGGAAACGACGAGAACAGTAGATCCTCTTCAGTCCAATACACTGTACTTGCTGGGAACAGACGCGAGTGCTATTTGCACTGTGTAGAGCAATGGGAGCACAATAGTGACTCTTCTTACCAGAAAACAACTCTTGCTCATAGGACCAGAAACTGCATGTTATTCAACTCCACTTAGGACTGGGAAACAAACGCTAGCTCACCTTCCAAGAAACACGCTCTACTTTGAGAAAAGGTCACACTTCTACTCTACTGTGTTTCCTATAGTGTCCGTACAGTGAGCTTGCTCAGAACAAAAGAACCGTGCTTCCTACACACACAGGCCATATCTAGTTCAACTCTGCTTAGGAAACTGACAAGAACAGTAGATCCTCTTCAGTCCAATACACTGTAATTGCTGGGAACATACGCGAGTGCTATTTGCACTGTGTATGTCAATGGGAGCACAATATTGACTTTCCTTACCAGAAAAAATCTTGCTCGTAGGACCAGAAACTGCATGTGATTCAACTCCATTTAGGACTGGGAAACAAACGCTAGCTCGCCTTACAAGAAACACACTCTGCTTTTGAGAAAAGAGCACTCTTCTACTCTACTGTGTTTCCTGTAGGGCCAGAACAGTGAGCTTGCTCAGAACAAAAGAACTGTGCTTCCTACACACACGGGCCATATCTAGTTCAATTCTGCTTAGGAAACTGACAAGAACAGTAGCTCCTCTTCAGTCCAATACACTGTACTTTCTGGGAACAGAAGTGAGTGCTATTTGCACTGTGTATGTAAAAGGGAGCACAATAGTGACTCTTCTTACCAGAAAACAACTCTAGCTCATAAGACCAGAAACTGCATGTGTATTTGAACTCCATTTAGGACTGGGAAACAAATGCTAGCTCGCCTTACAAGAAACACACTCTGCTTTTGAGAAAAGAGCACTCTTCTACTCTACTGTGTTTCCTATGGGGTTCGAACACTAAGCTTGCTCAGAACAAAAGAACTGTGCTTCCTACACACAGGGGCCATATCTAGTTCAACTCTGCTTAGGAATCTGACAAGAACATAGCTCCTCTTCAGTTCAATACACTCTACTTGCTGGGAACAGACGCGAGGGCTATTTGCACTGCGTACGGCAATGGGAGCACAATAGTGACTCTTCTTACCAGAAAACAACTCTTGCTCTTAGGAAGAGAAACTGCATTTGATTCAATCCACTTAGGACTGGGAAACAAATGCTAGCTCGCCTTACAAGAAACACGCTCTGCTTTTGAGAATAGGGCACACATTTTCTCTACTGTGTTTCATATGGGGTCCAAACAGTGAGCTTGCTCAGAACAAAAGAATTTTGCTTAATACACACACGGGTCATATCTAGTTCAACTCTGCTTAGGAAACTGACAAGAACAGTAGCTCCTCTTCAGTCCAATACACTGTCCTTGCTGGAAACAGATGCGAGTGCTATTTGTACTGTGTATGGCAATTGGAGCGCAATAGTGAATCTTCATACCAGAAAACAACTCTTGCTCGTAGGACCAGAACCTGCATGTGATTCAACTCCATTTAGGATTGGGAAACAAACGCTAGCTCGCCTTACTAGAAACACACTCTGCTTTTGAGAATAGGGCATGCATCTACTCTACTGTGTTTTCTATAGGGCGAGAACAGTGAGCATGCTCAGAACAAAAGAACTGTGCTTCCTACACACACGGGCCATATCTAGTCCAACTCTGCTTAGGAAACTGACAAGAACAGTAGCTCCTCTTCAGTCCAATACACTGTAATTACTGGGTACAGACGCGAGTGCTATTTGCACTGTGTATGGCAATGGGAGCGCAATAGTGACTCTTCTTACCAGAAAACAACTCTTGCTCATAGGACCAAAAACTGCACTTGATTCAACTCCATTTAGGACTGGGAAACAAATGCTAGCTCGCCTTAGAAGAAACACACTCTGCTTTTGAGAAAAGAGCACTTTTCTACTCCTCTGTTTTTCCTATATGGCCAGAACAGTGAACTTGCTCAGAACAAAAGAACTTTGCTTCCTACACACGGGCCATATCTAGTTCAATTCTGCTTAGGAAACTGACAAGAACAGTAGATCCTCTTCAGTCCAATACACTGTACTTGCTGGGAACAGACGCCAGTGCTATTTGCCCTGTGTATGACAATGGGAGCGCAATAGTGACTCTTCTTACCAGAAAACAACTCTAGCTCATAGGACCAGAAACTGCATGGGACTCAACTCCATTTAGGATTGGGAAACAAACGCTACCTCGTCTTACAAGAAACACACTCTGCTTTTGAGAATAGGGCAAACATCTACTCTACTGTGTTTCCTATGGGGTCCAAACAGTGTGCTTGCTCAGAACAAAAGAAATGTGCTTCCTACACACACGGTCCATATCTAGTTCAACTCTGCTTAGGAAACTGACGAGAACAGTAGCTCCTCTTCAGTCCAATACACTGTACTTACTGGGAACAGACGCGAGTGCTATTCGCACTGTGTACGGCAAGGGGGCACAATAGTGACTCTTCTTGCCAGAAAACAACTCTTGCTCTTAGGACCAGAAACTGCATTTGAATCAATCCACTTAGGACTGGGAAACAAACGCTAGCTCGCCTTACAAGAAACATGCTCTGCTTTTGAGAATAGGGCACACATCTACTCTACTGTGTTTCCTATGGGGTCCAAACAGTGAGCTTGCTCAGAACAAAAGATTTATGCTTCCTACACACACGGGCCACATCTAGTTCAACTCTGCTTAGGAAACTGACAAGAACAGTAGCTTCTCTTCAGTCCAATACACTGTACTTGCTGGGAACAGACGCGAGTGCTATTTGCACTGTGTATGGCAATGGGAGTGCAATAGTGATTTTCCTTACCAGAAAACAACTCTTGCTCGTAGGACCTGAAACTGCATGTGATTCAACTCCATTTAGGACTGGGAAAGAAACGCTAGCTTGCCTTACAAGAAACACACTCTGCTTTTGAGGAAAGAGCACTCTTCTACTCTACTGTGTTTCCTATAGGGCCAGAACAGTGAGCTTGCTGAATACAAAAGAACTGTGCTTACTATACACATGGGCCATATCTAGTTCAACTCTGCTTAGGAACCTGACAAGAACAGTAGACCCTCTTCAGTCCAATACACTGTACATGCTGGGAACAGACGCGAGTGCTGTTTGTACTGTGTATGGCAATGGGAGCACAATAGTGACTTTTCTTACCAGAAAACTCCTCTTGCTCATAGGACCAAAAACTGCATGTGACTCAACTTCATTTAGGACTGCGAAACAAACGCTAGCTCACCTTACAAGAAACACACTCTGTTTTTGAGAAAAGAGCACTCTTCTACTCTACTGTGTTTCCTATAGGGCCAGAACAGTGAGCTTTCTCAGAACAAAGAACTGTGCTTCCTACACACACAGGCCCTATCTTGTTCAATTCTGCTTAGGAAACTGACAAGAACAGTAGAACCTCTTCAGTCCAATACACTGTACATGCTGGAAACAGACGCCAGTGCTATTTGCCCTGTGTGTGAAAATGGGAGCGCAATAGTGACTCTTCTTACCAGAAGACAACTCTTGCACGTAAGACCAGAAACTGCATGTGATTCAACTCCATTTAGGACTGGGAAACAAACGCTAGCTCGCCTTACAAGAAACACACTCTACTATTGAGAAAAGAGCACTCTTCTACTCTACTGTGTTTCCTATGGGGTCCGAACAGTGAGCTTGCTCAGAACAAAAGAATTGTGCTTCCTACACACAGGGGCCATATCTACTTCAACTCTGCTTAGGAAACTGAAAAGAACAGTAGATCCTCTTCAGTCGAATATACTGTACTTGCTGGGAACAGACACCAGTGCTATTTGCAGTATGTATGGCAATGGGAGCACAATAGTAACTCTTCTTACCAGAAAAAGCTCTTGCTTGTAGGACCAGAAACTGCATGGCATTCAACTCCATTTCTGACTGGGAAACAAACTCTAGCTCGCCTTTCAAGAAACACACTCTGCTTTTGATAAAAGGGCACTCTTCTACTATACGGTGTTTCCTATGGGGTCCGAACAGTGAGCTTGCTCAGAACAAAAGAACTGTGCTTCCTACACACACGGGCCATATCTGGTACAACTCTGCTTAGAAACTGACAAGAACAGTAGCTCCTCTTCAGTCCAATACTCTGTACTCGCTAGGAACAGACGCCAGTGCTATTTGCCCTGTGTATGACAATTGGAGCGCAATAGTGACTCTTCTTACCAGAAAACAACTCTTTCTCTTAGTACCAGAAACTGCATGTGATTCAACTCCATATAGGACTGGGAAAAAAACGCTAGCTCGCCTTACAAGAAACACACTCTGCTTTAGAGAAAAGAGCACTCTTCTACTCTACTGTGTTTCCTATAGGGCCAGAACAGTGAGCTTGCTCAGAACAAAAGAACTGTACTACCTACATACATGGGCCATATCCAGTTCAACTCTGCTTAGGAAACTGAGAAGAAAAGTAGCTCTTCTTCAGTCCAATACACTGTATATGCTGAGAACATACGCGAGTGCAATTTGCACTGTGTATGGCAATGAGAGCACAATAGTGACATTCCTTACTAGAAAACAGCTCTTGCTCATAGGACCAAAAACTTCATGTGATTCAACACCATTTAGAACTGGGAAATAAATGCTAGCTCACCTTACAAGAAACACACTCTGCTTTTGAGAAAAGAGCACTCTTCTACTCTACTGTGTTTCCTATAGGGCCAGAACAGTGAGCTTTCTCAGAACAAAAGAACTGTGCTTCCTACACACACGGGCCATATCTAGTTCAACTCTGCTTTGGAAACTGATGAGAACAGTAGCTCCTCTTCAGTCCAATACACTGTATTTGCTTCGAACAGACGTGAGTGCTATTTGCACTGTGTATGGAAAAGGAGCGCAATAGGGACTTTCCTTACCAAAAAACAACTCTTGCTCGTAGGACCAAAAACTGCATGTGATTCAACTCCATTTAGGACTGGGAAACAAACACTAGCTCGCCTTACAAGAAACACAGTCTTCTTTTTGAGTAAAGAGCACACTTCTACTCTACTGTGTTTTCTATGCGGTCCGAACAGTGAGCTTGTTGAGAACAAAAGAACTGTGCTTCCTACACACTCACGCCATATATAATTCAACTCTGCTTAGGAAAATGACATGAACAGTAGCTCCTCTTCAGTCCAATACACTGTACTTGCTGGGAACAGATGCGAGTGCTATTTGCACTGTGTATGGCAATGGGAGCGCAATAGTGACTTTCCTTACCAGAAAACAACTCTTGCATGTAGGACCAGAAACTGCATGTGATTCAACTCCATTTAGGACTTGGAAACAAATGCTAGCTCGCCTTACAAGAAACACACTCTGCTTTTGAGAAAAGAGCACTCTTCTACTCTACTGTGTTTCCTATAGCGCCAGAACAGTGAGCTTGCTCAGAACAAAAGAACTGTGCTTCCTACACACACGAACCATATCTAGTTCAACTCTGCTTAGGAAACTGACAAGAACAGTAGCTCCTCTTCAGTCCAATACACTGTACTTGCTGGGAACAGACGCGAGTGCTATTTTTACTATGTATGGCAAAGGGAGCGCAATAGTGACTCTTCTTACCAGAAAACAACTCTTGATCTTAGGACCAAAAACTGCATTTGATTCACCTCCATTTAGGACTGGGAAACAAACGCTAGCTAGACTTACAAGAAACACACTCTGCTTTTGAGAAAAGAGCACTCTTCTACTCTAATGTGTTTCCTATAGCGCCAGAACAGTGAGCTTGCTCAGAACAAAAGAACTGTGCTTCCTACACACACGAGCCATATCTAGTTCAACTCTGCTTAGGAAACTGACAAGAACAGTAGCTCCTCTTCAGTCAAATACACTGTACTTGCTGGGAACAGACGCGAGTGCTATTTTTACTATGTATGGCAATGGGAGCACAATAGTGACTCTTCTTACCAGAAAACAACTCTTGATCTTAGGACCAAAAACTGCATTTGATTCACCTCCATTTAGGACTGGGAAACAAACGCTAGCTAGACTTACAAGAAACACACTCTGCTTTTGAGAAAAGAGCACTCCTCTACTCTACTGTGTTTCCTAAAAGGCCAGAAGAGTGAGCTTGCTCAGAACAAATGAACTGTGCTTCCTACACACACGGGCCATATCTAGTTCAATTCTGCTTACGAAACTGACAAGAAGAGTAGCCTCTCTTCAGTCCAATACACTGTACTTGCTGGGAACGGACGAGAGTGCTATTTGTACTGTGTATGGCAAAGGGAGCGCAAAATGGACTCTTCTTACCAGAAAACAAGTCTCGCTCGCAGGACCAGAAACTGCATGTGTATTTCAAATCCATTTAGGACTGGGAAACAAACGCTAGCTTGCCTTACAAGAAACACACTCTGCTTTTGACAAAAGAGCACTCTTCTACTCTACTGTGTTTCCTATGGGGTCCAAACAGAGAACTTGCTCAGAACAAAAGAATTGTGCTTCCTACACCCGGGTCATATCTAGTTCAACTCTGCTGAGGAAACTGACAAGAGAAGTAGCTCCTCTTCAGTCCAATACACTGTACTTGCTGGCAACAGATGCCAGTGCTATTTGCACTGTGTATGGCAGTGGGAGCGCAATAGTGAATTTCCTTACCAGAAAGCAACTCTTGCTCGTAGGACCAAAACCTGCATGTCATTCAACTCCATTTAGGACTGGGAAACAAATGCTAGCTTGCCTTACAAGTAACACACTCTGCTTTTGAGGAAGGAGCACTCTTCTACTCTACTGTGTTTCCTTTAGCGTCAGAACAGTGAGCTTGCTCAGAACAAAAGAACTGTGCTTCCTACACACACGGCCATATCTAGTTCAATTCTCCTTAGGAAACTGACAAGAACAGTAGATCCTCTTTAGTCCAATACAATGTACTTGCTGGGAAGAGACACGAATGCTATTTGCACTGTGTATGACAATGGGAGCGCAATTGTGACTCTTCATACCACAAAACAACTCTTGCTCATAAAACCAGAAACTGCATGTGATTCAACTCCATTTAGGACTGGGAAACAAACGCAAGCTCACCTTACAAGAAACACACTCTGCTTTTGAGAAAAGAGCTCTCTTCTACTCTACTGTGTTTCCTATAGGACAAGAACAGTGAGCTTGCTCAGAACAAAAGATATGTGCTTCCTACACACACGGCCATATCTAGTTAATCTCTGCTTAGGAAACTGACGAGAACAGTAGATCCTCTTCAGTCCAATACACTGTACTTGCTGGGAACAGACGCGAGTGCTATTTGCACTGTGTAGAGCAATGGGAGCACAATAGTGACTCTTCTTACCAGAAAACAACTCTTGCTCATAGGACCAGAAACTGCATGTTATTCAACTCCACTTAGGACTGGGAAACAAACGCTAGCTCACCTTACAAGAAACACGCTCTACTTTGAGAAAAGGTCACACTTCTACTCTACTGTGTTTCCTATAGTGTCCGAACAGTGAGCTTGCTCAGAACAAAAGAACCGTGCTTCCTACACACACAGGCCATATCTAGTTCAACTCTGCTTAGGAAACTGACAAGAACAGTAGATCCTCTTCAGTCCAATACACTGTAATTGCTGGGAACATACGCGAGTGCTATTTGCACTGTGTATGTCAATGGGAGCACAATATTGACTTTCCTTACCAGAAAAAATCTTGCTCGTAGGACCAGAAACTGCATGTGATTCAACTCCATTTAGGACTGGGAAACAAACGCTAGCTCGCCTTACAAGAAACACACTCTGCTTTTGAGAAAAGAGCACTCTTCTACTCTACTGTGTTTCCTGTAGGGCCAGAACAGTGAGCTTGCTCAGAACAAAAGAACTGTGCTTCCTAGACACGGGCCATATCTAGTTCAATACTGCATAGGAAACTGACAAGAACAGTAGCTCCTCTTCAGTCCAATAACTGTAATTGCTGGGAACAGACGCGAGTGCTATTTGCACTGTGTATGGCAATGGGAGCGCATTAGTGACTCTTCTTACCAGAAAACAACTCTTGCTCGTAAGACCAAAAACTGCATTTGATTCAACTCCATTTAGGACTGGGAAACAAACCCTAGCTTGTCTTACAAGAAACACACTCTGCTTTTGAGAAAAGAGCACTCTTCTACTCTACTGTGTTTCCTATAGGGCCAGAACAGTGAGCTTGCTGCGAACAAAAGAACTGTGCTTCCTACACACACGGGCCATACCTAGTTCAACTCTGCTTAGGAAACTGACAAGAAGAGTAGCTCCTCTTCAGTCCAATACACTGTACTTGCTGGGAACAGACGCGAGTGCTATTTGCACTGAGAACAGCAATGGGAGCACAACAGTGACTCTTCTTACCAGAAAACAACTCTTGCTCTTAGGACCAGAAACTGCATGTGATTCAACTCCATTTAGGACTGGGAAACAAACACTAGCTCGCCTTTCTAGAAACACACTCTGCTTTTGAGGAAAGAGCACTCTTCTACTCTACTGTTTTTCCTATAGGGCAAGAACAGTGAGCTTGCTGAGAACAAAAGAACTGTGCTTCCTACACACGGGCCATATCTAGTTCAACTCTGCTTAGGAACCTGACAAGAACAGTAGCTCCTCTTCAGTCCAATACACTGTACATGCTGGGAACAGACGCCAGTGCTATTTGCCCTGTGTATGAAAATGGGAGTATAATAGTGACTCTTCTTACCAGAAACAACTCTTGCTCCTAGGACCAGAAACTGCATGTAATTCAGCTCCATTTAGGACTTGGAAACAAACGCTAGCTAGACTTACAAGAAACACACTCTGCTTTTGAGAAAAGAGCACTCCTCTACTGTACTGTGTTTCCTATAGGGCCAGAAGAGTGAGCTTGCTCAGAACAAAAGAACTGTGCTTCCTACACACACGGGCCATATCTAGTTCAATTCTGCTTACAAAACTGACAGGAACAGTAGCCTCTCTTCAGTCCAATACACAGTACTTGCTGGGAACAGACGCGAGTGCTATTTGTACTGTGTATGGCAAAGGGAGCGCAAAATGGACTCTTCTTACCAGAAAACAAGTCTCGCTCGTAGGACCAGAAAACTGCATGTGTATTTCAACTCCATTTAGGACTGGGAAACAAACGCTAGCTTGCCTTACAAGAAACACACTCTGCTTTTGACAAAAGAGATCTCTTCTACTCTACTGTGTTTCCTATGGGGTCCAAACAGAGAACTTGCTCAGAACAAAAGAACTGTGCTTCCTACACCTGGGCCATATCTAGTTCAACTCTGTTGAGGAAACTGACAAGAGAAGTAGTGCCTCTTCAGTCCAATACACTGTACTTGCTGGCAACAGATGCCAGTGCTATTTGCACTGTGTATGGCAATGGGAGCGCAATAGTGACTTTCCTTACCAGAAAGCAACTCTTGCTCATAGGACCAAAACCTGCATGTGATTCAACTCCATTTAGGACTGGGAAACAAATGCTAGCTCGCCTTACAAGTAACACACTCTGCTTTTGAGGAAGGAGCACTCTTCTACTCTACTGTGTTTCCTTTAGCGCCAGAACAGTGAGCTTGCTCAGAACAAAAGAACTGTGCTTCCTACACACACGGCCATATCTAGTTCAATTCTCCTTAGGGAACTGACAAGAACAGTAGATCCTCTTCAGTCCAATACAATGTACTTGCTGGGAACAGACGCGAATGCTATTTGCACTGTGTATGACAATGTGAGCACAATTGTGACTCTTCATACCACAAAACAACTCTTGCTCATAAAACCAGAAACTGCAAGTGATTCAACTCCATTTAGGACTGGGAAACAAACGCAAGCTCGCCTTACAAGAAACACACTCTGCTTTTGGAAAAGAGCACTCTTCTACTCTACTGTGTTTCCTATAGGACCAGAACAGTGAGCTTGCTCAGAACAAAAGAACTGTGCTTCCTACACACACAGCCATATCTAGTTCAACTCTGCTTAGGAAACTGACGAGAACAGTAGATCCTCTTCAGTCCAATACACTGTACTTGCTGGGAACAGACGTGAGTGCTATTTGCACTGTGTACAGCAATGGGAGCACAATAGTGACGCTTCTTACCAGAAAACAACTCTTGCTCATAGGACCAGAAACTGCATGTTATTCAACTCCACTTAGGACTGGGAAACAAACGATAGCTCGCCTTACAAGAAACACACTCTGCTTTTGAGAAAAGAGCACTCTTCTACTCTACTGTGTTTCCTGTAGGGCCAGAATAGTGAGCTTGCTCAGAACAAAAGAACTGTGCTTCCTAGACACGGGCCATATCTAGTTCAATTCTGCATAGGAAACTGACAAGAACAGTAGCTCCTCTTCAGTCCAATACACTGTACTTGCTGGGAACAGACGCTAGTGCTATTTGCACTGTGTATGGCAATGGGACCGCAATAGTGACTCTTCTTACCAGAAAACAACTCTTGCTCGTAAGACCAAAAACTGCATTTGATTCCACTCCATTTAGGACTGGGAAACAAACCCTAGCTTGTCTTACAAGAAACACACTCTGCTTTTGAGAAAAGAGC
>NW_026736794.1:0-58909 GCF_949786415.1 Peromyscus eremicus | reverse complement strand
ACACTGAACTGTTAGAATGAGTGTGTCCCTGTGGAGGTGTGCACACTGAACCTTTAGAATGAGTGTGTCCACATGGAGGTGTGCACACTGAACTGTTAGAATGAGTGTGTCCCTGTGGAGGTGTGCACACTGAACTGTTAGAATGACTGTTTCTGCATGGACGTGTGCACACTGAATTGTTAGAATGAGTGTGTCTACATGGAGGTGAGCACACTGAACTGTTAGAATGTGTCCACATGGAGGTGAGTACTTTGAACTGTTAGAATGAGTGTGTCCACATGGAGGTGTGCACACTGAACTGATAGAATGATTGTGTCCTTGTCGAGGTGTGCACACTGAATTGTTAGAATGATTATGTCCACATGGAGGTGTGCACACTGAACTGTTAGAATGAGTGTGTCCCTGTGTAGGCGTGCACACTGAAATGTTAGAATGAGTGTGTCCCTGTGGAGGGGTGTACACTGAACAGTTAGAATGAGTGTGCCCACATAGAGGTGTGCACACTGAACTGTTAGAATGAGTATGCCCACATGGAGGTGTGCACACTGAACTGTTAGAATGAGTGTGCCCACATAGAGGTGTGCACACTGAACTGTTAGAATGAGTATGCCCACATGCAAGTGTGCACACTGAACTGTTGAATGAGTGTGCCCACATAGCTGTCTGTACACTGAACTGTTAGAATGAGTATGCCCACATGGTGGTGTGCACACTGAACTGTTAGAATGAGTGTGTCCACATGTGGTGTGCACACTGAACTGTTAGAATGAGTGTGCCCACATGGAGTTGTGCACAGTGAACTGTTAGAATATGTCCACATGGAGGTGTGCACACTGAACTGTTAGAATGAGTGTGCCCACATGGAGGTGTGCACACTGAACTGTTAGAATGATTGTGTCCACATGGAGGTGTGCACACTGAACTGTAAAAATGATGATGCCCACATGGAGGTGTCCACACTGAACTGTTAGAATGATTGTGTCCACATGCAGGTGTGCACACTGAACTGATAGAATGAGTGTGTCCTTGTGGAGGTGTGCACACTGAACTGTTAGAATGATTATGTCCACATGGAGGTGTGCACACTGAACTGTTAGAATGAGTGTGTCCCTGTGTAGGCGTGCACACTGAAATGTTAGAATGAGTGTGTCCACATAGAGTTGTGCACACTGATCTGTTAGAATGACTGTGTCTGCATGGAGGTGTGCACACTGAATTGTTAGAACGAGTGTGTCCACATGGAGGTGTGCACACTGAAGTGTTAGAATTTGTCCACATGGAGGTGTGCACACTGAACTGTTAGAATGAGTGTGTCCACATGAAGGTGTGCACACTGAACTGTTAGAATGAGTGTGTCCACATGGAGGTGTGCACACTGAACTGTTAGAATAATTGTGTCCACATGGAGGTGTGCACACTGAACTGTTAGAATGAGTGTGCCCACATGGAGGTGTGCACTCAACTGTTAGAATGAGTGTGCCCACATGGAGGTGTGCACACTGAACTGTTAGAATGAGTGTGCCCACATGGAAGTGTGCACACTGAACTGTTAGAATGAGTGTGCCCACATGGAGGTGTGCACACTGAACTGTTAGAATGACTGTGTCCACATGGAGGTGTGCACACTGAACTGTTAGAATGAGTGTGTCCATATGGAGGTGTGCACACTGAACTGTTAGAATGAGTGTGTCCCTGTGGAGGTGTGCACCCTGAACTGTTAGAATGAGTGTGTCCACATGGAGGTGTGCACACTGAACTGTTAGAATGAGTGTGTCCCTGTGGAAGTGTGAACCCTGAAATGTTAGAATGAGTGTGTCTACATGGAGGTGTGCACACTGATCTGTTAGAATGAGTGTGTCCCTGTGGAGGTGTGCACACTGAACTGTTAGAATGACTGTGTCTGCATGGATGTGTGCACACTGAATTGTTAGAATGAGTGTGTCTACATGGAGGTGAGCACACTGAACTGTTATAATGTGTCCACATGGAGGTGAGCACATTGAACTGTTAGAATGAGTGTGTCCACATGGAGGTGTGCACAGTGAACTGTTAGAATGAGTGTGTCCACATGGAGATGTGCACACTGAACTGTTAGAATGAGTGTGTCCCTGTGGAGGTGTGCACACTGAAATGTTAGAATGAGTGTGTCCACATGGAAGTGTACACACTGAACTGTTAGAATGAGTGTGCCCACATGGAGGTGTGCACACTGAACTGTTAGAATGAGTGTGTCCACATGGAGGTGTGCACACTGAACTGTTAGAATGAGTATGCCCACATGGTGGTGTGCACACTGAACTGTTAGAATGAGTGTGTCCACATGGAGGTGTGCACACTGAACTGTTAGAATGAGTGTGCCCACATGGAGGTGTGCACAGTGAACTGATAGAATATGTCCACATGGAGGTGTGCACACTGAACTGTTAGAATGAGTGTGCCCACATGGAGGTGTGCACACTGAACTGTTAGAATGAGTGTGTCCATATGGAGGTGTGCACACTGAACTGTTAGAATAATTGTGTCCACATGGAGGTGTGCACACTGAACTGTTAGAATGAGTGTGCCCACATGGAGGTGTGCACTCAACTGTTAGAATGAGTGTGCCCACATGGAGGTGTGCACACTGAACTGTTAGAATGAGTGTGCCCACATGGAAGTGTGCACACTGAACTGTTAGAATGCGTGTGCCCCCATGGAGGTGTGCACACTGAACTGTTAGAATGAGTGTGTCCCTGTGGAGGTGTGCACACTGAACTGTTAGAATGAGTGTGTCCACATGGAGGTGTGCACACTGAACTGTTAGAATGAGTGTGTCCCTGTGGAGGTGTGCACACTGAACTGTTAGAATGACTGTTTCTGCATGGACGTGTGCACACTGAATTGTTAGAATGAGTGTGTCTACATGGAGGTGAGCACACTGAACTGTTAGAATGTGTCCACTTGGAGGTGAGTACTTTGAACTGTTAGAATGTGTGTGTCCACATGGAGGTGTGCACACTGAACTGATAGAATGAGTGTGTCCTTGTCGAGGTGTGCACACTGAACTGTTAGAATGATTATGTCCACATGGAGGTGTGCACACTGAACTGTTAGAATGAGTGTGTCCCTGTGTAGGCGTGCACACTGAAATGTTAGAATGAGTGTGTCCCTGTGGAGGGGTGTACACTGAACTGTTAGAATGAGTGTGCCCACATAGAGGTGTGCACACTGAACTGTTAGAATGAGTATGCCCACATGGAGGTGTGCACACTGAACTGTTAGAATGAGTGTGCCCACATAGAGGTGTGCACACTGAACTGTTAGAATGAGTATGCCCACATGGAGGTGTGCACACTGAACTGTTAGAATGAGTGTGCCCACATAGCTGTCTGTACACTGAACTGTTAGAATGAGTATGCCCACATGGTGGTGTGCACACTGAACTGTTAGAATGAGTGTGTCCACATGAGGTGTGCACACTGAACTGTTAGAATGAGTGTGCCCACATGGAGTTGTGCACAGTGAACTGTTAGAATATGTCCACATGGAGGTGTGCACACTGAACTGTTAGAATGAGTGTGCCCACATGGAGGTGTGCACACTGAACTGTTAGAATGATTGTGTCCACATGGAGGTGTGCACACTGAACTGTAAAAATGATGATGCCCACATGGAGGTGTCCACACTGAACTGTTAGAATGATTGTGTCCACATGCAGGTGTGCACACTGAACTGATAGAATGAGTGTGTCCTTGTGGAGGTGTGCACACTGAACTGTTAGAATGATTATGTCCACATGGAGGTGTGCACACTGAACTGTTAGAATGAGTGTGTCCCTGTGTAGGCGTGCACACTGAAATGTTAGAATGAGTGTGTCCACATGGAGTTGTGCACACTGATCTGTTGGAATGACTGTGTCTGCATGGAGGTGTGCACACTGAATTGTTAGAACGAGTGTGTCCACATGGAGGTGTGCACACTGAAGTGTTAGAATTTGTCCACATGGAGGTTTGCACACTGAACTGTTAGAATGAGTGTGTCCACATGAAGGTGTGCACACTGAACTGTTAGAATGAGTGTGTCCACATGGAGGTGTGCACACTGAACTGTTAGAATAATTGTGTCCACATGGAGGTGTGCACACTGAACTGTTAGAATGAGTGTGCCCACATGGAGGTGTGCACTCAACTGTTAGAATGAGTGTGCCCACATGGAGGTGTGCACACTGAACTGTTAGAATGAGTGTGCCCACATGGAAGTGTGCACACTGAACTGTTAGAATGAGTGTGCCCACATGGAGCTGTGCACACTGAACTGTTAGAATGACTGTGTCCACATGGAGGTGTGCACACTGAACTGTTAGAATGAGTGTGTCCATATGGAGGTGTGCACACTGAACTGTTAGAATGAGTGTGTCCCTGTGGAGGTGTGCACACTGAACTGTTAGAATGAGTGTGTCCACATGGAGGTGTGCACACTGAACTGTTAGAATGAGTGTGTCCCTGTGGAAGTGTTAACCCTGAAATTTTAGAATGAGTGTGTCTACATGGAGGTGTGCACACTGATCTGTTAGAATGACTGTGTCTGCATGGACGTGTGCACACTGAATTGTTAGAATGAGTGTGTCTACATGGAGGTGAGCACACTGAACTGTTAGAATGTGTCCACATGGAGGTGAGCACATTGAACTGTTAGAATGAGTGTGTCCACATGGAGGTGTGCACATTGAACTGTTAGAATGAGTGTGTCCACATGGAGGTGTGCATATTGAACTGTTAGAATGAGTGTTTCCCTGTGGAGGTGTGCACATGAAATGTTAGAATGAGTGTGTCCCTGTGGAGGGGTGTACACTGAACTGTTAGAATGAGTGTGCCCACATAGAGGTGTGCACACTGAACTGTTAGAATGAGTGTGCCCACATAGAGGTGTGCACACTGAACTGTTAGAATGAGTATGCCCACATGGAGGTGTGCACACTGAACTGTTAGAATGAGTGTGCCCACATAGCTGTGTGTACACTGAACTGTTAGAATGAGTATGCCCAGATGGTGGTGTGCACACTGAACTGTTAGAATGAGTGTGTCCACATGGAGGTGTGCACACTGAACTGTTAGAATGAGTGTGCCCACATGGAGGTGTGCACAGTGAACTGTTAGAATATGTCCACATGGAGGTGTGCACACTGAACTGTTAGAATGAGTGTGCCCAAATGGAGGTGTGCACACTGAACTGTTAGAATGAGTGTGTCCACATGGAGGTGTGCACACTGAACTGTTAAAATGATGATGCCCACATGGAGGTGTCCACACTGAACTGTTAGAATGATTGTGTCCACATGCAGGTGTGCACACTGAACTGATAGAATGAGTGTGTCCTTGTGGAGGTGTGCACACTGAACTGTTAGAATGATTATGTCCACATGGAGGTGTGTACACTTAACTGTTAGAATGCGTGTGTCCCTGTGTAGGCGTGCACACTGAAATGTTAGAATGAGTGTGTCCACATGGAGTTGTGCACACTGATCTGTTAGAATGACTGTGTCTGCATGGAGGTGTGCACACTGAATTGTTAGAATGAGTGTGTCCACATGGAGGTGTGCACACTGAAATGTTAGAATAAGTGTGTACACATGGAGTTTGCACAGTGAACTGTTAGATTGAGTGTGCGCACATGGAGGTTTGCACATTGAACTTTTAGAATGAGTGTGCCCACATGGAGGTGTGCACAGTGAACTGTTAGAATGAGTGTGTCCACATGGAGATGTGCACACTGAACTGTTAGAATGAGTGTGTCCCTGTGGAGGTGTGCACACTGAAATGTTAGAATGAGTGTGTCCACATGGAAGTGTACACACTGAACTGTTAGAATGAGTGTGCCCACATGGAGGTGTGCACACTGAACTGTTAGAATGAGTGTGTCCACATGGAGGTGTGCACACTGAACTGTTAGAATGAGTGTGTCCACATGGAAGTGTACACACTGAACTGTTAGAATGAGTGTGCCCACATGGAGGTGTGCACACTGAACTGTTAGAATGAGTATGCCCACATGGAGGTGTGCACACTGAACTGTTAGAATGAGTGTGCCCACATAGCTGTGTGTACACTGAACTGTTAGAATGAGTATGCCCACATGGTGGTGTGCACACTGAACTGTTAGAATGAGTGTGTCCACATGGAGGTGTGCACACTGAACTGTTAGAATGAGTGTGCCCACATGGAGGTGTGCACAGTGAACTGATAGAATATGTCCACATGGAGGTGTGCACACTGAAATGTTAGAATGAGTGTGCCCACATGGAGGTGTGCACACTGAACTGTTAGAATGATTGTGTCCACATGGAGGTGTGCACACTGAACTGTTAAAATGATGATGCCCACATGGAGGTGTCCACACTGAACTGTTAGAATGAGTGTGCCCACATGGAGGTGTGCACACTGAACTGATAGAATGAGTGTGTCCTTGTGGAGGTGTGCACACTGAACTGTTAGAATGATTATGTCCACATGGAGGTGTGCACACTGAACTGTTAAATGAGTGTGTCCCTGTGTAGGCGTGCACACTGAAATGTTAGAATGAGTGTGTCCACATGGAGTTGTGCACACTGATCTGTTAGAATGACTGTGTCTGCATGGAGGTGTGCACACTGAATTGTTAGAATGAGTGTGTCCACATGGAGGTGTGCACACTGAAGTGTTAGAATTTGTCCACATGGAGGTGTGCACACTGAACTGTTAGAATGAGTGTGTCCACATGAAGGTGTGCACACTGAACTGTTAGAATGAGTGTGTCCACATGGAGGTGTGCACACTGAACTGTTAGAATAATTGTGTCCACATGGAAATGTGCACACTGAACTGTTAGAATGAGTGTGCCCACATGGAGGTGTGCACTCAACTGTTAGAATGAGTGTGCCCACATGGAGGTGTGCACACTGAACTGTTAGAATGAGTGTGCCCACATGGAAGTGTGCACACTGAACTGTTAGAATGAGTGTGCCCACATGGAGGTGTGCACTCTGAACTGTTAGAATGACTGTGTCCACATGGAGGTGTGCACACTGAACTGTTAGAATGAGTGTGCCCACATGGAGGTGTGCACACTGAACTGTTAGAATGAGTATGCCCACATGGAGGTGTGCACACTGAACTGTTAGAATGAGTGTGCCCACATAGCTGTGTGTACACTGAACTGTTAGAATGAGTATGCCCACATGGTGGTGTGCACACTGAACTGTTAGAATGAGTGTGTCCACATGGAGGTGTGCACACTGAACTGTTAGAATGAGTGTGCCCACATGGAGGTGTGCACAGTGAACTGATAGAATATGTCCACATGGAGGTGTGCACACTGAACTGTTAGAATGAGTGTGCCCACATGGAGGTGTGCACACTGAACTGTTAGAATGATTGTGTCCACATGGAGGTGTGCACACTGAACTGTTAAAATGATGATGCCCACATGGAGGTTTCCACACTGAACTGTTAGAATGAGTGTGCCCACATGGAGGTGTGCACACTGATGTGAATGAGTGTGCTCCTGTGGAGGATGATGTGAATGAGTGTGTCCTTGTGGAGGTGTGCACACTGAACTGTTACTGAGTGTGAATGATTGTGTTACAGTGTAGGCTGTTGCCACTGGAAAATGTTAGAATGAGTGTGTCCACATGGAGTTGTGCACACTCTGTTAGAATGACTGTGTCTGCATGGAGGTGTGCACACTGAATTGTTAGGAATGACTGTGTCTGCATGGAGGTGTGCACACTGAATTGTTAGAATGAGTGTGTCCACATGGAGGTGTGCACACTGAAGTGTTAGAATTTGTCCACATGGAGGTGTGCACACTGAACTGTTAGAATGAGTGTGTCCACATGAAGGTGTGCACACTGAACTGTTAGAATGAGTGTGTCCACATGGAGGTGTGCACACTGAACTGTTAGAATAATTGTGTCCACATGGAAATGTGCACACTGAACTGTTAGAATGAGTGTGCCCACATGGAGGTGTGCACTCAACTGTTAGAATGAGTGTGCCCACATGGAGGTGTGCACACTGAACTGTTAGAATGAGTGTGCCCACATGGAAGTGTGCACACTGAACTGTTAGAATGAGTGTGCCCACATGGAGGTGTGCACACTGAACTGTTAGAATGACTGAGTCCACATGGAGGTGTGCACACTGAACTGTTAGAATGAGTGTGCCCACATAGAGGTGTGCACACTGAACTGTTAGAATGAGTGTATCCCTGTGGAGGTGTGCACACTGAACTGTTAGAATGAGTGTATCCCTGTGGAAATGTGCACACTGAACTGTTAGAATGAGTGTGTCCACATGGAGGTGTGCACATGAACTGTTAGAATGAGTGTGTCCACATGGAAGTGTGCACACTGACCTGTTAGAATGAGTGTGTCCACATGGAGGTGTGCACACTGAACTGTTAGAATGAGTGTGTCCACATGGAGGTGTGCACAGTGAACTGTTAGAATGAGTGTGCCCACAGGGAGTTGTGCACACTGAACTGTTAGAATGAGTGTGTCCACATGGAGGTGTGCACACTGAACTGTTAGAATGAGTGTGTCCCTGTGGAGGTGTGCACACTGAAATGTTAGAATGAGTGTGTCCACATGGAGGTGTGCACACTGAACTGTTAGAATTTGTCCACATGGAGGTGTGCACACTGAACTGTTAGAATGTGTGTGTCCACGTGGAGGTGTGCACACTGAACTGTTAGAATGTGTGTGTCCACATGGAGGTGTGCACACTGAACTGTTAGAATATGTCCACATGGAGGTGTGCACACTGTACTGTTATAATGAGTGTGTCCACATGGAGGTGTGCACAATGAACTGTTAGAATGAGTGTGTCCCTGTGGAGGTATGCACACTGAAATGTTAGAATGAGTGTGTCTACATGGAGGTGTGCACAATGATCTGTAGGATGACTGTGTCTGCATGGACGTGTGCACACTGAATTGTTAGAATGAGTGTGTCTACATGGAGGTGAGCACACTGAACTGTTAGAATGTGTCCACATGGAGGTGAGCACATTGAACTGTTAGAATGAGTGTGTCCACATGGAGGTGTGCACATTGAACTGTTAGAATGAGTGTGTCCCTGTGGAGGTTTGCACACTGAAATGTTAGAATGAGTGTGTCCCTGTGGAGGTGTGCACACTGAACTGTTAGAATGAGTGTGCCCACATAGAGGTGTGCACACTGAACTGTTAGAATGAGTATGCCCACATGGAGGTGTGCACACTGAACTGTTAGAATGAGTGTGCCCACATAGAGGTGTGCACACTGAAATGTTAGAATGAGTATGCCCACATGGAGGTGTGCACACTGAACTGTTAGAATGAGTGTGCCCAATAGAGGTGTACACACTGAACTGGTAGAATGAGTATGCCCACATGGAGGTGTGCACACTGAACTGTTAGAATGAGTGTGTCCACATGGAGGTGTGCACACTGAACTGTTAGAATGAGTGTGTCCACATGGAGGTGTGCACACTGAACTGTTAGAATGAGTGTGCCCACATGGTCGGTGTGCACACTGAACTGTTAGAATGAGTGTGTCCACATGGAGGTGTGCACACTGAACTGTTAGAATATGTCCACATGGAGGTGTGCACACTGTATTGTTAGAATGAGTGTGCCAACATGGTCGGTGTGCACACTGAACTGTTAGAATGAGTGTGCCCACATGGAGGTGTGCACACTGAACTGTTAGAATGAGTGTGTCCACATGGAGGTGTGCACACTGAACTGTTAGAATGAGTGTGCCCACATGGAGGTGTGCACACTGAACTGTTAGAATAATTGTGTCCACATGGAGGTGTGCACACTGAACTGTTAGAATGAGTGTGCCCACATGGAGGTGTGCACTCAACTGTTAGAATGAGTGTGCCCACATGGAGGTGTGCACACTGAACTGTTAGAATGAGTGTGCCCACATGGAAGTGTGCACACTGAACTGTTAGAATGAGTGTGCCCACATGGAGGTGTGCACACTGAACTGTTAGAAAGACTGTGTCCACATGGAGGTGTGCACACTGAACTGTTAGAATGAGTGTGTCCATATGGAGGTGTGCACACTGAACTGTTAGAATGAGTGTGTCCCTGTGGAGGTGTGCACACTGAACTGTTAGAATGAGTGTGTCCACATGGAGGTGTGCACACTGAACTGTTAGAATGAGTGTGCCCACATGGATGTGAGCACACTGAACTGTTAGAATGAGTGTGTCCACATGGAGGTGTGCACACTGAACTGTTAGAATGAGTGTGCCCACATGGAGGTGTGCACACTGAACTGTTAGAATGATTGTATCCACATGGAGGTGTGCACACTGAACTGTTAGAATGAGTGTGTCCCTGTGGAGGTGTGCACACTGAACTGTTAGAATGAGTGTGTCCACATGGAGGTGTGCACACTGAAATGTTAGAATGTGTGTGTCCATATTGAGGAGTGCACACTGAACTGTTAGAATGAGTGTGTCCACATGGAGGTGTGCACACTGAACTGTTAGAATGAGTGTGTACACATGGAGGTGTGCACACTGAACTGTTATAATATGTCCACATGGAGGTGTGCACACTGTACTGTTATAATGAGTGTGTCCACATGGAGGTGTGCACACTGATCTGTTAGAATGACAGTGTCTGCATGGAGGTGTGCACACTGAATTGTTAGAATGAGTGTGTCTACATGGAGGTGAGCACACTGAACTGTTAGAATGTGTCCACATGGAGGTGAGCACATTGAACTGTTAGAATGAGTGTGTCCACATGGAGGTGTGCACATTGAACTGTTAGAATGAGAGTGTCCCTGTGGAGGTGTGCACACTGAAATGTTAGAATGAGTGTGTCCCTGTGGAGGTGTGCACACTGAACTGTTAGAATGAGTGTGTCCACATAGAGGTGTGCACACTGAACTGTTAGATTGAGTATGCCCACATGGAGGTGTGCACACTGAACTGTTAGAATGAGTGTGTCCACATGGAGGTATGCACACTGAACTTTTAGAATGAGTGTTTCCTTGTGGAGGTGTGCACACTGAACTGTTAGAATGATTATGTCCACATGGAGGTGTGCACACTAAGCTGTTAGAATGAGTGTGTCCCTGTGTAGGTGTGCACACTGAAATGTTAGAATGAGTGTGTCCACATGGAGGTGTGCACACTGATCTGTTAGAATGACTGTGTGTGCATGGAGGTGTGCACACTTAATTGTTAGAATGATTGTGTCCCTGTGGAGGTGTGCACGCTGAAATGTTAGAATGAGTGTGTCTAAATGGAGGTGAGCACACTGAACTGTTAGAATGTGTCCACATGGAGGTGTGCACACTGAACTGTTAGAATGAGTGTGTCCACATGGAGGTGTGCACACTGAACTGTTAGAATGAGTGTGTCCACATGGACATGTGCACACTGAACTGTTAGAATGAGTTTATCCCTGTGGAGGTGTGCACACTGAACTGTTAGAATGAGTGTGTCCACATGGAGGTGTGCACACTGAACAGTTAGAATGAGTGTGTCCACATGGAGGTGTGCACACTGAACTGTTAGAATGAGTGTGTCCACATATAGGTGTGCACACTGAACTGTTAGAATGAGTGTGTCCACATGGAGGTGTGCACACTGAACTGTTAGAATGAGTGTGCCCACATGGAGGTATGCACAATGAACTGTTAGAATGAGTGTGTCCACATGGAAGTTTGCACACTGAACTGTTAGAATGAGTGTGTCCACATGGAGGTGTGCACACTGAACTGTTAGAATGAGTGTGCCAACATGCAGCTTTGCACACTGAACTGTTAGAATGAGTGTGTCCACATGGAGGTGTGCAGACTGAACTGTTAGAATATGTGTGTCCACATGGAGGTGTGCACACTGAACTGTTAGAATAAGTGTGTCCACGTGGAGGTGTGCACACTGAACTGTTAGAATGAGTGGGCCCACATGGAGGTGTGCACACTGAACTGTTAGAATGAGTGTGTCCCTGTGGAGGTGTGCACACTGAAATGTTAGAATGAGTGTGTCCACATGGAGGTGTGCACAGTGAACTGTTAGAATTTGTCCACATGGAGGTGTGCACACTGAACTGTTAGAATGTGTGTGTCCACGTGGAGGTGTGCACACTGAACTGTTAGAATGTGTGTGTCCACATGGAGGTGTGCACACTGAACTGTTAGAATATGTCCACATGGAGGTGTGCACACTGTACTGTTATAATGAGTGTGTCCACATGGAGGTGTGCACAATGAACTGTTAGAATGAGTGTGTCCCTGTGGAGGTATGCACACTGAAATGTTAGAATGAGTGTGTCTACATGGAGGTGTGCACACTGATCTGTTAGAATGACAGTGTCTGCATGGAGGTGTGCACACTGAATTGTTAGAATGAGTGTGTCTACATGGAGGTGAGCACACTGAACTGTTAGAATGTGTCCACATGGAGGTGAGCACATTGAACTGTTAGAATGAGTGTGTCCACATGGAGGTGTGCACATTGAACTGTTAGAATGAGAGTGTCCCTGTGGAGGTGTGCACACTGAAATGTTAGAATGAGTGTGTCCCTGTGGAGGTGTGCACACTGAACTTGAACTGTTAGATTGAGTATGCCCACATGGAGGTGTGCACACTGAACTGTTAGAATGAGTGTGTCCACATGGAGGTATGCACACTGAACTTTTAGAATGAGTGTTTCCTTGTGGAGGTGTGCACACTGAACTGTTAGAATGATTATGTCCACATGGAGGTGTGCACACTAAGCTGTTAGAATGAGTGTGTCCCTGTGTAGGTGTGCACACTGAAATGTTAGAATGAGTGTGTCCACATGGAGGTGTGCACACTGATCTGTTAGAATGACTGTGTGTGCATGGAGGTGTGCACACTTAATTGTTAGAATGATTGTGTCCCTGTGGAGGTGTGCACGCTGAAATGTTAGAATGAGTGTGTCTAAATGGAGGTGAGCACACTGAACTGTTAGAATGTGTCCACATGGAGGTGTGCACACTGAACTGTTAGAATGAGTGTGTCCACATGGAGGTGTGCACACTGAACTGTTAGAATGAGTGTGTCCACATGGACATGTGCACACTGAACTGTTAGAATGAGTTTATCCCTGTGGAGGTGTGCACACTGAACTGTTAGAATGAGTGTGTCCACATGGAGGTGTGCACACTGAACAGTTAGAATGAGTGTGTCCACATGGAGGTGTGCACACTGAACTGTTAGAATGAGTGTGTCCACATATAGGTGTGCACACTGAACTGTTAGAATGAGTGTGTCCACATGGAGGTGTGCACACTGAACTGTTAGA
Organism: Peromyscus eremicus; assembly: GCF_949786415.1. Classification (NCBI taxonomy): domain Eukaryota; kingdom Metazoa; phylum Chordata; class Mammalia; order Rodentia; family Cricetidae; genus Peromyscus; species Peromyscus eremicus. The sequence goes on along the minus strand of NW_026736794.1, from coordinate 45,615 downwards.
ATGAGTGTGCCCACATGGAGGTATGCACAATGAACTGTTAGAATGAGTGTGTCCACATGGAAGTTTGCACACTGAACTGTTAGAATGAGTGTGTCCACATGGAGGTGTGCACACTGAACTGTTAGAATGAGTGTGCCAACATGCAGCTTTGCACACTGAACTGTTAGAATGAGTGTGTCCACATGGAGGTGTGCAGACTGAACTGTTAGAATATGTGTGTCCACATGGAGGTGTGCACACTGAACTGTTAGAATAAGTGTGTCCACGTGGAGGTGTGCACACTGAACTGTTAGAATGAGTGGGCCCACATGGAGGTGTGCACACTGAACTGTTAGAATGAGTGTGTCCCTGTGGAGGTGTGCACACTGAAATGTTAGAATGAGTGTGTCCACATGGAGGTGTGCACAGTGAACTGTTAGAATTTGTCCACATGGAGGTGTGCACACTGAACTGTTAGAATGTGTGTGTCCACGTGGAGGTGTGCACACTGAACTGTTAGAATGTGTGTGTCCACATGGAGGTGTGCACACTGAACTGTTAGAATATGTCCACATGGAGGTGTGCACACTGTACTGTTATAATGAGTGTGTCCACATGGAGGTGTGCACAATGAACTGTTAGAATGAGTGTGTCCCTGTGGAGGTATGCACACTGAAATGTTAGAATGAGTGTGTCTACATGGAGGTGTGCACAATGATCTGTAGAATGACTGTGTCTGCATGGACGTGTGCACACTGAATTGTTAGAATGAGTGTGTCTACATGGAGGTGAGCACACTGAACTGTTAGAATGTGTCCACATGGAGGTGAGCACATTGAACTGTTAGAATGAGTGTGTCCACATGGAGGTGTGCACATTGAACTGTTAGAATGAGTGTGTCCCTGTGGAGGTTTGCACACTGAAATGTTAGAATGAGTGTGTCCCTGTGGAGGTGTGCACACTGAACTGTTAGAATGAGTGTGCCCACATAGAGGTGTGCACACTGAACTGTTAGAATGAGTATGCCCACATGGAGGTGTGCACACTGAACTGTTAGAATGAGTGTGCCCACATAGAGGTGTGCACACTGAACTGTTAGAATGAGTATGCCCACATGGAGGTGTGCACACTGAACTGTTAGAATGAGTGTGCCCAATAGAGGTGTACACACTGAACTGGTAGAATGAGTATGCCCACATGGAGGTGTGCACACTGAACTGTTAGAATGAGTGTGTCCACATGGAGGTGTGCACACTGAACTGTTAGAATGAGTGTGTCCACATGGAGGTGTGCACACTGAACTGTTAGAATGAGTGTGCCCACATGGTCGGTGTGCACACTGAACTGTTAGAATGAGTGTGTCCACATGGAGGTGTGCACACTGAACTGTTAGAATATGTCCACATGGAGGTGTGCACACTGTATTGTTAGAATGAGTGTGCCAACATGGTCGGTGTGCACACTGAACTGTTAGAATGAGTGTGCCCACATGGAGGTGTGCACACTGAACTGTTAGAATGAGTGTGTCCACATGGAGGTGTGCACACTGAACTGTGAGAATGAGTGTGCCCACATGGAGGTGTGCACACTGAACTGTTAGAATAATTGTGTCCACATGGAGGTGTGCACACTGAACTGTTAGAATGAGTGTGCCCACATGGAGGTGTGCACTCAACTGTTAGAATGAGTGTGCCCACATGGAGGTGTGCACACTGAACTGTTAGAATGAGTGTGCCCACATGGAAGTGTGCACACTGAACTGTTAGAATGAGTGTGCCCACATGGAGGTGTGCACACTGAACTGTTAGAATGACTGTGTCCACATGGAGGTTTGCACACTGAACTGTTAGAATGAGTGTGTCCATATGGAGGTGTGCACACTGAACTGTTAGAATGAGTGTGTCCCTGTGGAGGTGTGCACACTGAACTGTTAGAATGAGTGTGTCCACATGGAGGTGTGCACACTGAACTGTTAGAATGAGTGTGCCCACATGGATGTGTGCACACTGAACTGTTAGAATGAGTGTGTCCACATGGAGGTGTGCACACTGAACTGTTAGAATGAGTGTGCCCACATGGAGGTGTGCACACTGAACTGTTAGAATGATTGTATCCACATGGAGGTGTGCACACTGAACTGTTAGAATGAGTGTGTCCCTGTGGAGGTGTGCACACTGAACTGTTAGAATGAGTGTGTCCACATGGAGGTGTGCACACTGAAATGTTAGAATGTGTGTGTCCATATTGAGGAGTGCACACTGAACTGTTAGAATGAGTGTGTCCACATGGAGGTGTGCACACTGAACTGTTAGAATGAGTGTGTACACATGGAGGTGTGCACACTGAACTGTTATAATATGTCCACATGGAGGTGTGCACACTGTACTGTTAGAATGAGTGTGTCCACATGGAGGTGTGCACACTGAAATGTTAGAATGAGTGTGTCCCTGTGGAGGTATGCACACTGAAATGTTAGAATGAGTGTGTCTACATGGAGGTGGGAACACTGATCTGTTAGAATGACAGTGTCTGCATGGAGGTGTGCACACTGAATTGTTAGAATGAGTGTGTCTACATGGAGGTGAGCACACTGAACTGTTAGAATGTGTCCACATGGAGGTGAGCACATTGAACTGTTAGAATGAGTGTGTCCACATGGAGGTGTGCACATTGAACTGTTAGAATGAGAGTGTCCCTGTGGAGGTGTGCACACTGAAATGTTAGAATGAGTGTGTCCCTGTGGAGGTGTGCACACTGAACTGTTAGAATGAGTGTGTCCACATAGAGGTGTGCACACTGAACTGTTAGATTGAGTATGCCCACATGGAGGTGTGCACACTGAACTGTTAGAATGAGTGTGTCCACATGGAGGTATGCACACTGAACTTTTAGAATGAGTGTTTCCTTGTGGAGGTGTGCACACTGAACTGTTAGAATGATTATGTCCACATGGAGGTGTGCACACTAAGCTGTTAGAATGAGTGTGTCCCTGTGTAGGTGTGCACACTGAAATGTTAGAATGAGTGTGTCCACATGGAGGTGTGCACACTGATCTGTTAGAATGACTGTGTCTGCATGGAGGTGTGCACACTTAATTGTTAGAATGATTGTGTCCCTGTGGAGGTGTGCACGCTGAAATGTTAGAATGAGTGTGTCTACATGGAGCTGAGCACACTGAACTGTTAGAATGTGTCCACATGGAGGTGTGCACACTGAACTGTTAGAATGAGTGTGTCCACATGGAGGTGTGCACACTGAACTGTTAGAATGAGTGTGTCCACATGGACATGTGCACACTGAACTGTTAGAATGAGTGTATCCCTGTGGAGGTGTGCACACTGAACTGTTAGAATGAGTGTGTCCACATGGAGGTGTGCACACTGAACAGTTAGAATGAGTGTGTCCACATGGAGGTGTGCACACTGAACTGTTAGAATGAGTGTGTCCACATATAGGTGTGCACACTGAACTGTTAGAATGAGTGTGTCCACATGGAGGTGTGCACACTGAACTGTTAGAATGAGTGTGCCCACATGGAGGTATGCACAATGAACTGTTAGAATGAGTGTGTCCACATGGAAGTGTGCACACTGAACTGTTAGAATGAGTGTGTCCACATGGAGGTGTGCACACTGAACTGTTAGAATGAGTGTGCCCACATGCAGCTTTGCACACTGAACTGTTAGAATGAGTGTGTCCACATGGAGGTGTGCAGACTGAACTGTTAGAATATGTGTGTCCACATGGAGGTGTGCACACTGAACTGTTAGAATAAGTGTGTCCACGTGGAGGTGTGCACACTGAACTGTTAGAATGAGTGGGCCCACATGGAGGTGTGCACACTGAACTGTTAGAATGAGTGTGCCCACATGGAGGTGTGCACACTGAACTGTTAGAATATGTCCACATGCAGGTGTGCACACTGTACTGTTATAATGAGTGTGTCCACATGGAGGTGTGCAAACTGAACTGTTAGAATGAGTGTGTCCCTGTGGAGGTGTGCACACTGAACTGTTAGAATGACTGTGTATGCATGGTAGTTTGCACACTGAACTGTTAGAATGATTGTGTCCCTGTGGAGGTGTGCACACTGAAATGTTAGAATGAGTGTGTCTACATGGAGGTGTGCACACTGAACTGTTAGAATGACTGTGTCTGCATGGAAGAGGGCACACTGAATTGTTAGAATGATTGTGTCCCTGTGGAGGTGTGCACACTGAAATGTTAGAATGAGTGTGTCTACATGGAGGTGAGCACACTGAACTGTTAGAATGTGTACACATGGAGGTGTGCACATTGAATTGTTAGAATGAGTGTGTCCACATGGAGGTGTGCACGCTGAACTGTTAGAATGAGTGTGTCCCTGTGGAGGTGTGCACACTGAACTGTTAGAATATGTCCACATGGAGGTGTGCACACTGTACTGTTAGAATGAGTATGTCCACATGGAGGTGTGCACACTGAACTGTTAGAATGAGTGTGTCCCTGTGGAGGTGTGCACACTGAATTTTTAGAATGACTGTGTATGCATGGTGGTGTGCACACTGAACTGTTAGAATGATTGTGTCCCTGTGGAGGTGTGCACACTGTAATGTTAGAATGAGTGTGTCTACATGGAGGTGAGCACACTGAACTGTTAGAATGTGTCCACATGGAGGTGTGCACATTGAATTGTTAGAATGAGTTTGTCCACATGGACGTGTGCACCCTGAACTGTTAGAATGAGTGTGTTCCTGTGGAGGTGTGCACACTGAAATGTTAGAATGAGTGTGTCCCTGTGGAGGTGTGCACACTGAACTGTTAGAATGAGTGTGTCCACATGGAGTTGTGCACACTGAACTGTTAGAATGACTGTGTCCACATGGAGGTGTGCACACTGAACTGTTAGAATGAGTGTGCCCACATGGAGGTGTGCACACTGAACTGTTAGAATGAGTGTGTCCACATGGAGGTGTGCACACTGAACTGTTAGAATGAGTGTGTCCCTGTGGAGGTGTGCACACTGAAATGTTAGAATGAGTGTGTCCACATGCAGGTGTGCACACTGAAGTCTTAGAATTTGTCCAAATGGAGGTGTGCACACTGAACTGTTAAAATGAATGTGTCCACATGGAGGTGTGCACAATGAACTGTTAGAATGAGTGTGTCCACATGGAGGTGTGCACACTGAACTGTTAGAATGAGTGTGTCCACATGGAGGTGTGCACACTGAACTGTTATGAGTGTGCCCACATGGAGGTGTACACAATGAACTGTTAGAATGACTGTGCCCATATGGAGGTGTGCACACTGAACTGTTAGAATGAGTGTGCCCACATGGATGTGTGCACACTGAACTGTTAGAATGAGTGTGCCCACATGGAGTTGTGCACAGTGAACTGTTAGAATGTGTGTGTCCACATGGAGGTGTGCACACTCTATTGTTAGAAGGAGTGTGCCCACATGGAGATGTGCACACTGAACTGTTAGAATGAGTGTGTCCCTGTGGAGGTGTGCACACTGAAATGTTAGAATGAGTGTGTCCCTGTTGAGGCGTGCACTCTGAACTGTTAGAATGAGTGTGTCCACATGGAGGTGTGCACACTGAACTGTTAGAATGAGTGTGCCCACATGGAGGTGTGCACACTGAAATGTTAGAATGAGTGTGTCCACATGGAGGTGTGCACACTGAACTGTTAGAATGAGTGTGTCCCTGTGGAGGTGTGCACACTGAACTGTTAGAATGAGTGTGTCCACATGGAGGTGTGCACACTGATCTGTTAGAAGGTGTGTGTCCACATGGAGGTGTGCACATGAACTGTTAGAATGAGTGTGCCAACATGGAGGTGTGCACACTGAACTGTTAGAAAGAGAGTGTCCACATGGAGGTGTGCACACTGAACTGTTAGAATGAGTGTGTCCACATGGAGGTGTGCACACTGAACTGTTAGAATATGTCCACATGGAGGTGTGCACACTGTACTGTTTTAATGAGTGTGTCCACATGGAGGTGTGCACACTGAACTGTTAGAATGAGTGTGTCCCTGTGGAGGTGTGCACACTTAAATGTTAGAATGATTGTATCCACATGGAGGTGTGCACCCTGAACTGTTAGAATGAGTGTGTCCCTGTTGAGGTGTGCACTCTGAACTGTTAGAATGACTGTGTCCACATGGAGTTGTGCACACTGAACTGTTAGAATGAGTGTGCCCACATGGAGGTGTGCACACTGAACTGTTAGAATGAATGTGTCCACATGAAGGTGTGCACACTGAACTGTTAGAATGAGTGTGCCCACATGGAGGTGTGCACACTGAACTGTTAGAATGATTGTATCCACATTGAGGTGTGCACCCTGAACTGTTAGAATGAGTGTGTCCCTGTGGAGGTGTGCACACTGAACTGTTAGAATGAGTGTGTCCACATGGAGGAGTGCACACTGATCTGTTAGAATGAGTGTGCCCACATGGAGGTGTGCACACTGAACTGTAAGAATGAGTGTGTCCACATGGAGGTGTGCACGTTGAACTGTTAGAATGAATGTGTCCACATGGAGGGGTGCACACTGTACTGTTAGAATGAGTGTGTCCACATGGAGGTGTGCACACTGATCTGTTAGAATGACTGTGTCTGCATGGAGGTGTGCACACTGAATTGTTAGAACGAGTGTGTCCACATGGAGTTGTGCACACTGAAGTGTTAGAATTTGTCCACATGGAGGTGTGCACACTGAACTGTTAGAATGAGTGTGTCCACATGAAGGTGTGCACACTGAACTGTTAGAATGAGTGTGTCCACATGGAGGTGGGCACACTGAACTGTTAGAATAATTGTGTCCACATGGAGGTGTGCACACTGAACTGTTAGAATGAGTGTGCCCACATGGAGGTGTGCACTCAACTGTTAGAATGAGTGTGCCCAAATGGAGGTGTTCACACTGAACTGTTAGAATGAGTGTGCCCACTTGGAAGTGTGCACACTGAACTGTTAGAATGAGTGTGCCCACATGGAGGTGTGCACTCAACTGTTAGAATGAGTGTGCCCACATGGAGGTGTTCACACTGAACTGTTAGAATGAGTGTGCCCACATGGAAGTGTGCACACTGAACTGTTAGAATGAGTGTGCCCACATGGAGGTGTGCACACTGAACTGTTAGAATGACTGTGTCCACATGATGGTGTGCGCACTGAACTGTTAGAATGAGTGTGTCCATATGGAGGTGTGCACACTGAACTGTTAGAATGAGTGTGTCCTTGTGGAGGTGTGCACACTGAACTGTTAGAATGAGTGTGTCCACATGGAGGTGTGCACACTGAACTGTTAGAATGAGTGTGTCTCTGTGGAGGTGTGCACACTGAACTGTTAGAATGACTGTGTCTGCATGGACGTGTGCACACTGAATTGTTAGAATGAGTGTGTCTACATGGAGGTGAGCACACTGAACTGTTAGAATGTGTCCACATGGAGGTGAGTACTTTGAACTGTTAGAATGAGTGTGTCCACATGGAGGTGTGCACACTGAACTGATAGAATGAGTGTGTCCTTGTGGAGGTGTGCACACTGAACTGTTAGAATGATTATGTCCACATGGAGGTGTGCACACTGAACTGTTAGAATGAGTGTGTCCCTGTGTAGGCGTGCACAATGAAATGTTAGAATGAGTGTGTCCCTGTGGAGGTGTGCACACTGAAGTGTTAGAATTTGTCCACATGGAGGTGTGCACACTGAGCTGTTAGAATGAGTGTGTCCCTGTGTAGGCGTGCACAATGAAATGTTAGAATGAGTGTGTCCCTGTGGAGGTGTGCACACTGAAGTGTTAGAATTTGTCCACATGGAGGTGTGCACACTGAACTGTTAGAATGAGTGTGTCCACATGAAGGTGTGCACACTGAACTGTTAGAATGAGTGTGTCCACATGGAGGTGTGCACACTGAACTGTTAGAATAATTGTGTCCACATGGAAATGTGCACACTGAACTGTTAGAATGAGTGTGCCCACATGGAGGTGTGCACTCAACTGTTAGAATGAGTGTGCCCACATGGAGGTGTGCACACTGAACTGTTAGAATGAGTGTGCCCACATGGAAGTGTGCACACTGAACTGTTAGAATGAGTGTGCCCACATGGAGGTGTGCACACTGAACTGTTAGAATGACTGTGTCCACATGGAGGTGTGCACACTGAACTGTTAGAATGAGTGTGCCCACATAGAGGTGTGCACACTGAACTGTTAGAATGAGTGTATCCCTGTGGAGGTGTGCACACTGAACTGTTAGAATGAGTGTATCCCTGTGGAAATGTGCACACTGAACTGTTAGAATGAGTGTGTCCACATGGAGGTGTGCACACTGAACTGTTAGAATGAGTGTGTCCACATGGAAGTGTGCACACTGACCTGTTAGAATGAGTGTGTCCACATGGAGGTGTGCACACTGAACTGTTAGAATGAGTGTGTCCACATGGAGGTGTGCACAGTGAACTGTTAGAATGAGTGTGCCCACAGGGAGGTGTGCACACTGAACTGTTAGAATGAGTGTGTCCACATGGAGGTGTGCACACTGAACTGTTAGAATGAGTGTGTCCCTGTGGAGGTGTGCACACTGAAATGTTAGAATGAGTGTGTCCACATGGAGGTGTGCACACTGAACTGTTAGAATTTGTCCACATGGAGGTGTGCACACTGAACTGTTAGAATGTGTGTGTCCACGTGGAGGTGTGCACACTGAACTGTTAGAATGTGTGTGTCCACATGGAGGTGTGCACACTGAACTGTTAGAATATGTCCACATGGAGGTGTGCACACTGTACTGTTATAATGAGTGTGTCCACATGGAGGTGTGCACAATGAACTGTTAGAATGAGTGTGTCCCTGTGGAGGTATGCACACTGAAATGTTAGAATGAGTGTGTCTACATGGAGGTGTGCACAATGATCTGTAGAATGACTGTGTCTGCATGGACGTGTGCACACTGAATTGTTAGAATGAGTGTGTCTACATGGAGGTGAGCACACTGAACTGTTAGAATGTGTCCACATGGAGGTGAGCACATTGAACTGTTAGAATGAGTGTGTCCACATGGAGGTGTGCACATTGAACTGTTAGAATGAGTGTGTCACTGTGGAGGTTTGCACACTGAAATGTTAGAATGAGTGTGTCCCTGTGGAGGTGTGCACACTGAACTGTTAGAATGAGTGTGCCCACATAGAGGTGTGCACACTGAACTGTTAGAATGAGTATGCCCACATGGAGGTGTGCACACTGAACTGTTAGAATGAGTGTGCCCACATAGAGGTGTGCACACTGAACTGTTAGAATGAGTATGCCCACATGGAGGTGTGCACACTGAACTGTTAGAATGAGTGTGTCCACATGGAGGTGTGCACACTGAACTGTTAGAATGAGTGTGTCCACATGGAGGTGTGCACACTGAACTGTTAGAATGAGTGTGCCCACATGGTCGGTGTGCACACTGAACTGTTAGAATGAGTGTGTCCACATGGAGGTGTGCACACTGAACTGTTAGAATATGTCCACATGGAGGTGTGCACACTGTATTGTTAGAATGAGTATGCCAACATGGTCGGTGTGCACACTGAACTGTTAGAATGAGTGTGCCCACATGGAGGTGTGCACACTGAACTGTTAGAATAATTGTGTCCACATGGAGGTGTGCACACTGAACTGTTAGAATGAGTGTGCCCACATGGAGGTGTGCACTCAACTGTTAGAATGAGTGTGCCCACATGGAGGTGTGCACACTGAACTGTTAGAATGAGTGTGCCCATATGGAAGTGTGCACACTGAACTGTTAGAATGAGTGTGCCCACATGGAGGTGTGCACACTGAACTGTTAGAATGACTGTGTCCACATGGAGGTGTGCACACTGAACTGTTAGAATGAGTGTGTCCATATGGAGGTGTGCACACTGAACTGTTAGAATGAGTGTGTCCCTGTGGAGGTGTGCACACTGAACTGTTAGAATGAGTGTGTCCACATGGAGGTGTGCACACTGAACTGTTAGAATGAGTGTGCCCACATGGATGTGTGCACACTGAACTGTTAGAATGAGTGTGTCCACATGGAGGTGTGCACACTGAACTGTTAGAATGAGTGTGCCCACATGGAGGTGTGCACACTGAACTATTAGAATGATTGTATCCACATAGAGGTGTGCACACTGAACTCCTTAGAATGAGTGTGTCCCTGTGGAGGTGTGCACACTGAACTGTTAGAATGAGTGTGTCCACATGGAGGTGTGCACACTGAAATGTTAGAATGTGTGTGTCCATATTGAGGAGTGCACACTGAACTGTTAGAATGAGTGTGTCCACATGGAGGTGTGCACACTGAACTGTTAGAATGAGTGTGTACACATGGAGGTGTGCACACTGAACTGTTATAATATGTCCACATGGAGGTGTGCACACTGTACTGTTATAAAGAGTGTGTCCACATGGAGGTGTGCACACTGAAATGTTTGAATGAGTGTGTCCCTGTGGAGGTATGCACACTGAAATGTTAGAATGAGTGTGTCTACATGGAGGTGTGCACACTGATCTGTTAGAATGACAGTGTCTGCATGGAGGTGTGCACACTGAATTGTTAGAATGAGTGTGTCTACATGGAGGTGAGCACACTGAACTGTTAGAATGTGTCCACATGGAGGTGAGCACATTGAACTGTTAGAATGAGTGTGTCCACATGGAGGTGTGCACATTGAACTGTTAGAATGAGAGTGTCCCTGTGGAGGTGTGCACACTGAAATGTTAGAATGAGTGTGTCCCTGTGGAGGTGTGCACACTGAACTGTTAGAATGAGTGTGTCCACATAGAGGTGTGCACACTGAACTGTTAGATTGAGTATGCCCACATGGAGGTGTGCACACTGAACTGTTAGAATGAGTGTGTCCACATGGAGGTATGCACACTGAACTTTTAGAATGAGTGTTTCCTTGTGGAGGTGTGCACACTGAACTGTTAGAATGATTATGTCCACATGGAGGTGTGCACACTAAGCTGTTAGAATGAGTGTGTCCCTGTGTAGGTGTGCACACTGAAATGTTAGAATGAGTGTGTCCACATGGAGGTGTGCACACTGATCTGTTAGAATGACTGTGTCTGCATGGAGGTGTGCACACTTAATTGTTAGAATGAGTGTGTCTACATGGAGGTGAGCACGCTGAACTGTTAGAATGTGTCCACATGGAGGTGTGCACACTGAACTGTTAGAATGAGTGTGTCCACATGGAGGTGTGCACACTGAACTGTTAGAATGAGTGTGTCCACATGGACATGTGCACACTGAACTGTTAGAATGAGTGTATCCCTGTGGAGGTGTGCACACTGAACTGTTAGAATGAGTGTGTCCACATGAAGGTGTGCACACTGAACAGTTAGAATGAGTGTGTCCACATGGAGGTGTGCACACTGAACTGTTAGAATGAGTGTGTCCACATATAGGTGTGCACACTGAACTGTTAGAATGAGTGTGTCCACATGGAGGTGTGCACACTGAACTGTTAGAATGAGTGTGCCCACATGGAGGTATGCACAATGAACTGTTAGAATGAGTGTGTCCACATGGAAGTGTGCACACTGAACTGTTAGAATGAGTGTGTCCACATGGAGGTGTGCACACTGAACTGTTAGAATGAGTGTGCCCACATGCAGCTTTGCACACTGAACTGTTAGAATGAGTGTGTCCACATGGAGGTGTGCAGACTGAACTGTTAGAATATGTGTGTCCACATGGAGGTGTGCACACTGAACTGTTAGAATAAGTGTGTCCACGTGGAGGTGTGCACACTGAACTGTTAGAATGAGTGGGCCCACATGGAGGTGTGCACACTGAACTGTTAGAATATGTCCACATGCAGGTGTGCACACTGTACTGTTATAATGAGTGTGTCCACATGGAGGTGTGCACACTGAACTGTTAGAATGAGTGTGTCCCTGTGGAGGTGTGCACACTGAACTGTTAGAATGACTGTGTATGCATGGTAGTTTGCACACTGAACTGTTAGAATGATTGTGTCCCTGTGGAGGTGTGCACACTGAAATGTTAGAATGAGTGTGTCTACATGGAGGTGTGCACACTGAACTGTTAGAATGACTGTGTCTGCATGGAAGAGGGCACACTGAATTGTTAGAATGATTGTGTCCCTGTGGAGGTGTGCACACTGAAATGTTAGAATGAGTGTGTCTACATGGAGGTGAGCACACTGAACTGTTAGAATGTGTACACATGGAGGTGTGCACATTGAATTGTTAGAATGAGTGTGTCCACATGGAGGTGTGCACGCTGAACTGTTAGAATGAGTGTGTCCCTGTGGAGGTGTGCACACTGAACTGTTAGAATATGTCCACATGGAGGTGTGCACACTGTACTGTTAGAATGAGTAAGTCCACATGGAGGTGTGCACACTGAACTGTTAGAATGAGTGTGTCCCTGTGGAGGTGTGCACACTGAATTGTTAGAATGACTGTGTATGCATGGTGGTGTGCACACTGAACTGTTAGAATGATTGTGTCCCTGTGGAGGTGTGCACACTGTAATGTTAGAATGAGTGTGTCTACATGGAGGTGAGCACACTGAACTGTTAGAATGTGTCCACATGGAGGTGTGCACATTGAATTGTTAGAATGAGTGTGTCCACATGGACGTGTGCACCCTGAACTGTTAGAATGAGTATGTTCCTGTGGAGGTGTGCACACTGAAATGTTAGAATGAGTGTGTCCCTGTGGAGGTGTGCACACTGAACTGTTAGAATGACTGTGTCCACATGGAGGTGTGCACACTGAACTGTTAGAATGACTGTGTCCACATGGAGGTGTGCACACTGAACTGTTAGAATGACTGTGCCCATATGGAGGTGTGCACAATGAACTGTTAGAATGAGTGTGTCCACATGGAGGTGTGCACACTGAACTGTTAGAATGAGTGTGTCCACATGGAGGTGTGCACACTGAACTGTTATGAGTGTGCCCACATGGAGGTGTACACAATGAACTGTTAGAATGACTGTGCCCATATGGAGGTGTGCACACTGAACTGTTAGAATGAGTGTGCCCACATGGATGTGTGCACACTGAACTGTTAGAATGAGTGTGCCCACATGGAGTTGTGCACAGTGAACTGTTAGAATGTGTGTGTCCACATGGAGGTGTGCACACTCTATTGTTAGAAGGAGTGTGCCCACATGGAGATGTGCACACTGAACTGTTAGAATGAGTGTGTCCCTGTGGAGGTGTGCACACTGAAATGTTAGAATGAGTGTGTCCCTGTTGAGGCGTGCACTCTGAACTGTTAGAATGAGTGTGTCCACATGGAGGTGTGCACACTGAACTGTTAGAATGAGTGTGCCCACATGGAGGTGTGCACACTGAAATGTTAGAATGAGTGTGTCCACATGGAGGTGTGCACACTGAACTGTTAGAATGAGTGTGTCCCTGTGGAGGTGTGCACACTGAACTGTTAGAATGAGTGTGTCCACATGGAGGTGTGCACACTGATCTGTTAGAATGTGTGTGTCCACATGGAGGTGTGCACATGAACTGTTAGAATGAGTGTGCCAACATGGAGGTGTGCACACTGAACTGTTAGAAAGAGAGTGTCCACATGGAGGTGTGCACACTGAACTGTTAGAATGAGTGTGTCCACATGGAGGTGTGCACACTGAACTGTTAGAATATGTCCACATGGAGGTGTGCACACTGTACTGTTTTAATGAGTGTGTCCACATGGAGGTGTGCACACTTAACTGTTAGAATGAGTGTGTCCCTGTGGAGGTGTGCACACTTAAATGTTAGAATGATTGTATCCACATGGAGGTGTGCACCCTGAACTGTTAGAATGAGTGTGTCCCTGTTGAGGTGTGCACTCTGAACTGTTAGAATGAGTGTGTCCACATGGAGGTGTGCACACTGAACTGTTAGAATGAGTGTGCCCACATGGAGGTGTGCACACTGAACTGTTAGAATGAATGTGTCCACATGAAGGTGTGCACACTGAACTGTTAGAATGAGTGTGCCCACATGGAGGTGTGCACACTGAACTGTTAGAAAGAGAGTGTCCACATGGAGGTGTGCACACTGAACTGTTAGAATGAGTGTGTCCACATGGAGGTGTGCACACTGAACTGTTAGAATATGTCCACATGGAGGTGTGCACACTGTACTGTTTTAATGAGTGTGTCCACATGGAGGTGTGCACACTGAACTGTTAGAATGAGTGTGTCCCTGTGGAGGTGTGCACACTTAAATGTTAGAATGATTGTATCCACATGGAGGTGTGCACCCTGAACTGTTAGAATGAGTGTGTCCCTGTTGAGGTGTGCACTCTGAACTGTTAGAATGAGTGTGTCCACATGGAGGTGTGCACACTGAACTGTTAGAATGAGTGTGCCCACATGGAGGTGTGCACACTGAACTGTTAGAATGAATGTGTCCACATGAAGGTGTGCACACTGAACTGTTAGAATGAGTGTGCCCACATGGAGGTGTGCACCCTGAACTGTTAGAATGAGTGTGTCCCTGTGGAGGTGTGCACACTGAACTGTTAGAATGAGTGTGTCCACATGGAGGAGTGCACACTGATCTGTTAGAATGAGTGTGCCCACATGGAGGTGTGCACACTGAACTGTAAGAATGAGTGTGTCCACATGGAGGTGTGCACGTTGAACTGTTAGAATGAGTGTGTCCACATGGAGGGGTGCACACTGTACTGTTAGAATGAGTGTGTCCACATGGAGGAGTGCACACTGATCTGTTAGAATGACTGTGTCTGCATGGAGGTGTGCACACTGAATTGTTAGAACGAGTGTGTCCACATGGAGTTGTGCACACTGAAGTGTTAGAATTTGTCCACATGGAGGTGTGCACACTGAACTGTTAGAATGAGTGTGTCCACATGAAGGTGTGCACACTGAACTGTTAGAATGAGTGTGTCCACATGGAGGTGGGCACACTGAACTGTTAGAATAATTGTGTCCACATGGAGGTGTGCACACTGAACTGTTAGAATGAGTGTGCCCACATGGAGGTGTGCACTCAACTGTTAGAATGAGTGTGCCCACATGGAGGTGTTCACACTGAACTGTTAGAATGAGTGTGCCCACATGGAAGTGTGCACACTGAACTGTTAGAATGAGTGTGCCCACATGGAGGTGTGCACTCAACTGTTAGAATGAGTGTGCCCACATGGAGGTGTTCACACTGAACTGTTAGAATGAGTGTGCCCACATGGAAGTGTGCACACTGAACTGTTAGAATGAGTGTGCCCACATGGAGGTGTGCACACTGAACTGTTAGAATGACTGTGTCCACATGATGGTGTGCGCACTGAACTGTTAGAATGAGTGTGTCCATATGGAGGTGTGCACACTGAACTGTTAGAATGAGTGTGTCCCTGTGGAGGTGTGCACACTGAACTGTTAGAATGAGTGTGTCCACATGGAGGTGTGCACACTGAACTGTTAGAATGAGTGTGTCTCTGTGGAGGTGTGCACACTGAACTGTTAGAATGACTGTGTCTGCATGGACGTGTGCACACTGAACTGTTAGAATGAGTGTGCCCACATGGAGGTGTGCACACTGAAATGTTAGAATGAGTGTGTCCACATGGAGGTGTGCACACTGAACTGTTAGAATGAGAGTGTCCCTGTGGAGGTGTGCACACTGAAATGTTAGAATGAGTGTGTCCCTGTGGAGGTGTGCACACTGAACTGTTAGAATGAGTGTGTCCACATAGAGGTGTGCACACTGAACTGTTAGATTGAGTATGCCCACATGGAGGTGTGCACACTGAACTGTTAGAATGAGTGTGTCCACATGGAGATATGCACACTGAACTTTTAGAATGAGTGTTTCCTTGTGGAGGTGTGCACACTGAACTGTTAGAATGATTATGTCCACATGGAGGTGTGCACACTAAGCTGTTAGAATGAGTGTGTCCCTGTGTAGGTGTGCACACTGAAATGTTAGAATGAGTGTGTCCACATGGAGGTGTGCACACTGATCTGTTAGAATGACTGTGTCTGCATGGAGGTGTGCACACTTAATTGTTAGAATGATTGTGTCCCTGTGGAGGTGTGCACGCTGAAATGTTAGAATGAGTGTGTCTACATGGAGCTGAGCACACTGAACTGTTAGAATGTGTCCACATGGAGGTGTGCACACTGAACTGTTAGAATGAGTGTGTCCACATGGAGGTGTGCACACTGAACTGTTAGAATGAGTGTGTCCACATGGACATGTGCACACTGAACTGTTAGAATGAGTGTATCCCTGTGGAGGTGTGCACACTGAACTGTTAGAATGAGTGTGTCCACATGGAGGTGTGCACACTGAACAGTTAGAATGAGTGTGTCCACATGGAGGTGTGCACACTGAACTGTTAGAATGAGTGTGTCCACATATAGGTGTGCACACTGAACTGTTAGAATGAGTGTGTCCACATGGAGGTGTGCACACTGAACTGTTAGAATGAGTGTGCCCACATGGAGGTATGCACAATGAACTGTTAGAATGAGTGTGTCCACATGGAAGTGTGCACACTGAACTGTTAGAATGAGTGTGTCCACATGGAGGTGTGCACACTGAACTGTTAGAATGAGTGTGCCCACATGCAGCTTTGCACACTGAACTGTTAGAATGAGTGTGTCCACATGGAGGTGTGCAGACTGAACTGTTAGAATATGTGTGTCCACATGGAGGTGTGCACACTGAACTGTTAGAATAAGTGTGTCCACGTGGAGGTGTGCACACTGAACTGTTAGAATGAGTGGGCCCACATGGAGGTGTGCACACTGAACTGTTAGAATGAGTGTGCCCACATGGAGGTGTGCACACTGAACTGTTAGAATATGTCCACATGCAGGTGTGCACACTGTACTGTTATAATGAGTGTGTCCACATGGAGGTGTGCAAACTGAACTGTTAGAATGAGTGTGTCCCTGTGGAGGTGTGCACACTGAACTGTTAGAATGACTGTGTATGCATGGTAGTTTGCACACTGAACTGTTAGAATGATTGTGTCCCTGTGGAGGTGTGCACACTGAAATGTTAGAATGAGTGTGTCTACATGGAGGTGTGCACACTGAACTGTTAGAATGACTGTGTCTGCATGGAAGAGGGCACACTGAATTGTTAGAATGATTGTGTCCCTGTGGAGGTGTGCACACTGAAATGTTAGAATGAGTGTGTCTACATGGAGGTGAGCACACTGAACTGTTAGAATGTGTACACATGGAGGTGTGCACATTGAATTGTTAGAATGAGTGTGTCCACATGGAGGTGTGCACGCTGAACTGTTAGAATGAGTGTGTCCCTGTGGAGGTGTGCACACTGAACTGTTAGAATATGTCCACATGGAGGTGTGCACACTGTACTGTTAGAATGAGTATGTCCACATGGAGGTGTGCACACTGAACTGTTAGAATGAGTGTGTCCCTGTGGAGGTGTGCACACTGAATTTTTAGAATGACTGTGTATGCATGGTGGTGTGCACACTGAACTGTTAGAATGATTGTGTCCCTCTGGAGGTGTGCACACTGTAATGTTAGAATGAGTGTGTCTACATGGAGGTGAGCACACTGAACTGTTAGAATGTGTCCACATGGAGGTGTGCACATTGAATTGTTAGAATGAGTTTGTCCACATGGACGTGTGCACCCTGAACTGTTAGAATGAGTGTGTTCCTGTGGAGGTGTGCACACTGAAATGTTAGAATGAGTGTGTCCCTGTGGAGGTGTGCACACTGAACTGTTAGAATGAGTGTGTCCACATGGAGTTGTGCACACTGAACTGTTAGAATGACTGTGTCCACATGGAGGTGTGCACACTGAACTGTTAGAATGAGTGTGCCCACATGGAGGTGTGCACACTGAACTGTTAGAATGAGTGTGTCCACATGGAGGTGTGCACACTGAACTGTTAGAATGAGTGTGTCCCTGTGGAGGTGTGCACACTGAAATGTTAGAATGAGTGTGTCCACATGCAGGTGTGCACACTGAAGTCTTAGAATTTGTCCAAATGGAGGTGTGCACACTGAACTGTTAAAATGAATGTGTCCACATGGAGGTGTGCACAATGAACTGTTAGAATGAGTGTGTCCACATGGAGGTGTGCACACTGAACTGTTAGAATGAGGGTGTCCACATGGAGGTGTGCACACTGAACTGTTATGAGTGTGCCCACATGGAGGTGTACACAATGAACTGTTAGAATGACTGTGCCCATATGGAGGTGTGCACACTGAACTGTTAGAATGAGTGTGCCCACATGGATGTGTGCACACTGAACTGTTAGAATGAGTGTGCCCACATGGAGTTGTGCACAGTGAACTGTTAGAATGTGTGTGTCCACATGGAGGTGTGCACACTCTATTGTTAGAAGGAGTGTGCCCACATGGAGATGTGCACACTGAACTGTTAGAATGAGTGTGTCCCTGTGGAGGTGTGCACACTGAAATGTTAGAATGAGTGTGTCCCTGTTGAGGCGTGCACTCTGAACTGTTAGAATGAGTGTGTCCACATGGAGGTGTGCACACTGAACTGTTAGAATGAGTGTGCCCACATGGAGGTGTGCACAGTGAACTGTTAGAATGATTGTATCCACATTGAGGTGTGCACCCTGAACTGTTAGAATGAGTGTGTCCCTGTGGAGGTGTGCACACTGAACTGTTAGAATGAGTGTGTCCACATGGAGGAGTGCACACTGATCTGTTAGAATGAGTGTGCCCACATGGAGGTGTGCACACTGAACTGTAAGAATGAGTGTGTCCACATGGAGGTGTGCACGTTGAACTGTTAGAATGAGTGTGTCCACATGGAGGGGTGCACACTGTACTGTTAGAATGAGTGTGTCCACATGGAGGAGTGCACACTGATCTGTTAGAATGACTGTGTCTGCATGGAGGTGTGCACACTGAATTGTTAGAACGAGTGTGTCCACATGGAGTTGTGCACACTGAAGTGTTAGAATTTGTCCACATGGAGGTGTGCACACTGAACTGTTAGAATGAGTGTGTCCACATGAAGGTGTGCACACTGAACTGTTAGAATGAGTGTGTCCACATGGAGGTGGGCACACTGAACTGTTAGAATAATTGTGTCCACATGGAGGTGTGCACACTGAACTGTTAGAATGAGTGTGCCCACATGGAGGTGTGCACTCAACTGTTAGAATGAGTGTGCCCACATGGAGGTGTTCACACTGAACTGTTAGAATGAGTGTGCCCACATGGAAGTGTGCACACTGAACTGTTAGAATGAGTGTGCCCACATGGAGGTGTGCACTCAACTGTTAGAATGAGTGTGCCCACATGGAGGTGTTCACACTGAACTGTTAGAATGAGTGTGCCCACATGGAAGTGTGCACACTGAACTGTTAGAATGAGTGTGCCCACATGGAGGTGTGCACACTGAACTGTTAGAATGACTGTGTCCACATGATGGTGTGCGCACTGAACTGTTAGAATGAGTGTGTCCATATGGAGGTGTGCACACTGAACTGTTAGAATGAGTGTGTCCCTGTGGAGGTGTGCACACTGAACTGTTAGAATGAGTGTGTCCACATGGAGGTGTGCACACTGAACTGTTAGAATGAGTGTGTCTCTGTGGAGGTGTGCACACTGAACTGTTAGAATGACTGTGTCTGCATGGACGTGTGCACACTGAATTGTTAGAATGAGTGTGTCTACATGGAGGTGAGCACACTGAACTGTTAGAATGTGTCCACATGGAGGTGAGTACTTTGAACTGTTAGAATGAGTGTGTCCCTGTGGAGGTGTGCACACTGAACTGTTAGAATGAGTGTGCCCACATAGAGGTGTGCACACTGAACTGTTAGAATGAGTATGCCCACATGGAGGTGTGCACACTGAACAGTTAGAATGAGTGTGCCCACATATAGGTGTGCACTCTGAACTGTTAGAATGAGTATTCCCACATGGAGTTGTGCACACTGAACTTTTAGAATGAGTGTGCCCACATAGAGGTGTGTACACTGAACTGTTAGAATGAGTATGCCCACATGGTGGTGTGCACACTGAACTGTTAGAATGAGTGTGTCCACATGGAGGTGTGCACACTGAACTGTTAGAATGAGTGTGCCCACATGGAGGTGTGCACACTGAACTGTTAGAATATGTCCACATGGAGGTGTGCACACTGTATTGTTAGAATGAGTGTGCCCACATGGAGGTGTGCACACTGAACTGTTAGAATGATTGTGTCCACATGGAGGTGTGCACACTGAACTGTTAAAATGATGATGCACACATGGAGGTGTCCACACTGAACTGTTAGAATGATTGTGTCCACATGCAGGTGTGCACACTGAACTGATAGAATGAGTGTGTCCTTGTGGAGGTGTGCACACTGAACTGTTAGAATGATTATGTCCACATGGAGGTGTGCACACTGAACTGTTAGAATGAGTGTGTCCACATGGAGGTGTGCACAATGAACTATTAGAATGAGTGTGTCCCTGTGGAGGTATGCACACTGAAATGTTAGAATGAGTGTGTCTACATGGAGGTGTGCACAATGATCTGTTAGAATGACTGTGTCTGCATGGACGTGTGCACACTGAATTGTTAGAATGAGTGTGTCTACATGGAGGTGAGCACACTGAACTGTTAGAATGTGTCCACATGGAGGTGAGCACATTGAACTGTTAGAATGAGTGTGTCCACATGGAGGTGTGCACATTGAACTGTTAGAATGAGTGTGTCCCTGTGGATGTGTGCACACTGAATTGTTAGAATAAGTGTGTCCCTGTTGAGGTGTGCACACTGAACTGTTAGAATGAGTGTGCCCACATAGAGGTGTGCACACTGAACTGTTAGAATGAGTATGCCCACATGGAGGTGTGCACACTGAACTGTTAGAATGAGTGTGCCCACATAGAGGTGTGCACACTGAACTGGTAGAATGAGTATGCCCACATGGAGGTGTGCACACTGAACTGTTAGAATGAGTGTGTCCACATGGAGGTGTGCACACTGAACAGTTAGAATGAGTGTGTCCACATGGAGGTGTGCACACTGAACTGTTAGAATGAGTGTGCCCACATGGTCGGTGTGCACACTGAACTGTTAGAATGAGTGTGCCCACATGGAGGTGTGCACAGTGAACTGTTAGAATATGTCCACATGGAGGTGTGCACACTGTATTGTTAGAATGAGTGTGCCCACATGTTCGGTGTGCACACTGAACTCTTAGAATGAGTGTGTCCACATGGAGGTGTGCACTCTGGACTGTTAGAATGAGTGTGTCCACATGGAGGTGTGCACACTGAACTGTTAGAATGAGTGTGTCCACATGGAGGTGTGCACACTGAACTGTTAAAATGATGATGCCCACATGGAGGTGTCCACACTGAACTGTTAGATTGATTGTGTCCACATGCAGGTGTGCACACTGAACTGATAGAATGAGTGTGTCCTTGTGGAGGTGTGCACACTGAACTGTTAGAATGAGTGTGTCCCTGTGTAGGCGTGCACACTGAAATGTTAGAATGAGTGTGTCCACATGGAGTTGTGCACACTGATCTGTTAGAATGACTGTGTCTGCATGGAGGTGTGCACACTGAATTGTTAGAACGAGTGTGTCCACATGGAGGTGTGCACACTGAAGTGTTAGAATTTGTCCACATGGAGGTGTGCACACTGAACTGTTAGAATGAGTGTGTCCACATGAAGGTGTGCACAGTGAACTGTTAGAATGAGTGTGTCCACATGGAGGTGTGCACACTGAACTGTTAGAATAATTGTGTCCACATGGAGGAGTGCACACTGAACTGTTAAAATGAGTGTGCCCACATGGAGGTGTGCACTCAACTGTTAGAATGAGTGTGCCCACATGGAGGTGTGCACACTGAACTGTTAGAATGAGTGTGCCCACATGGAAGTGTGCACACTGAACTGTTAGAATGAGTGTGCCCACATGGAGGTGTGCACACTGAACTATTAGAATGAGTGTGTCCCTGTGGAGGTATGCACACTGAAATGTTAGAATGAGTGTGTCTACATGGAGGTGTGCACAATGATCTGTTAGAATGACTGTGTCTGCATGGACGTGTGCACACTGAATTGTTAGAATGAGTGTGTCTACATGGAGGTGAGCACACTGAACTGTTAGAATGTGTCCACATGGAGGTGAGCACATTGAACTGTTAGAATGAGTGTGTCCACATGGAGGTGTGCACATTGAACTGTTAGAATGAGTGTGTCCCTGTGGAGGTGTGCACACTGAATTGTTAGAATAAGTGTGTCCCTGTTGAGGTGTGCACACTGAACTGTTAGAATGAGTGTGCCCACATAGAGGTGTGCACACTGAACTGTTAGAATGAGTATGCCCACATGGAGGTGTGCACACTGAACTGTTAGAATGAGTGTGCCCACATAGAGGTGTGCACACTGAACTGGTAGAATGAGTATGCCCACATGGAGGTGTGCACACTGAACTGTTAGAATGAGTGTGTCCACATGGAGGTGTGCACACTGAACAGTTAGAATGAGTGTGTCCACATGGAGGTGTGCACACTGAACTGTTAGAATGAGTGTGCCCACATGGTCGGTGTGCACACTGAACTGTTAGAATGAGTGTGCCCACATGGAGGTGTGCACAGTGAACTGTTAGAATATGTCCACATGGAGGTGTGCACACTGTATTGTTAGAATGAGTGTGCCCACATGGTCGGTGTGCACACTGAACTCTTAGAATGAGTGTGTCCACATGGAGGTGTGCACTCTGGACTGTTAGAATGAGTGTGTCCACATGGAGGTGTGCACACTGAACTGTTAGAATGAGTGTGTCCACATGGAGGTGTGCACACTGAACTGTTAAAATGATGATGCCCACATGGAGGTGTCCACACTGAACTGTTAGATTGATTGTGTCCACATGCAGGTGTGCACACTGAACTGATAGAATGAGTGTGTCCTTGTGGAGGTGTGCACACTGAACTGTTAGAATGAGTGTGTCCCTGTGTAGGCATGCACACTGAAATGTTAGAATGAGTGTGTCCACATGGAGGTGTGCACACTGTATTGTTAGAATGAGTGTGCCCACATGGAGGTGTGCACACTGAACTGTTAGAATGATTGTGTCCACATGGAGGTGTGCACACTGAACTGTTAAAATGATGATGCACACATGGAGGTGTCCACACTGAACTGTTAGAATGATTGTGTCCACATGCAGGTGTGCACACTGAACTGATAGAATGAGTGTGTCCTTGTGGAGGTGTGCACACTGAACTGTTAGAATGATTATGTCCACATGGAGGTGTGCACACTGAACTGTTAGAATGAGTGTGTCCACATGGAGGTGTGCACAATGAACTATTAGAATGAGTGTGTCCCTGTGGAGGTATGCACACTGAAATGTTAGAATGAGTGTGTCTACATGGAGGTGTGCACAATGATCTGTTAGAATGACTGTGTCTGCATGGACGTGTGCACACTGAATTGTTAGAATGAGTGTGTCTACATGGAGGTGAGCACACTGAACTGTTAGAATGTGTCCACATGGAGGTGAGCACATTGAACTGTTAGAATGAGTGTGTCCACATGGAGGTGTGCACATTGAACTGTTAGAATGAGTGTGTCCCAGTGGAGGTGTGCACACTGAATTGTTAGAATAAGTGTGTCCCTGTTGAGGTGTGCACACTGAACTGTTAGAATGAGTGTGCCCACATAGAGGTGTGCACACTGAACTGTTAGAATGAGTATGCCCACATGGAGGTGTGCACACTGAACTGTTAGAATGAGTGTGCCCACATAGAGGTGTGCACACTGAACTGGTAGAATGAGTATGCCCACATGGAGGTGTGCACACTGAACTGTTAGAATGAGTGTGTCCACATGGAGGTGTGCACACTGAACAGTTAGAATGAGTGTGTCCACATGGAGGTGTGCACACTGAACTGTTAGAATGAGTGTGCCCACATGGTCGGTGTGCACACTGAACTGTTAGAATGAGTGTGCCCACATGGAGGTGTGCACAGTGAACTGTTAGAATATGTCCACATGGAGGTGTGCACACTGTATTGTTAGAATGAGTGTGCCCACATGTTCGGTGTGCACACTGAACTCTTAGAATGAGTGTGTCCACATGGAGGTGTGCACTCTGGACTGTTAGAATGAGTGTGTCCACATGGAGGTGTGCAAACTTAACTGTTAGAATGAGTGTGTCCACATGGAGGTGTGCACACTGAACTGTTAAAATGATGATGCCCACATGGAGGTGTCCACACTGAACTGTTAGATTGATTGTGTCCACATGCAGGTGTGCACACTGAACTGATAGAATGAGTGTGTCCTTGTGGAGGTGTGCACACTGAACTGTTAGAATGAGTGTGTCCCTGTGTAGGCGTGCACACTGAAATGTTAGAATGAGTGTGTCCACATGGAGTTGTGCACACTGATCTGTTAGAATGACTGTGTCTGCATGGAGGTGTGCACACTGAATTGTTAGAACGAGTGTGTCCACATGGAGGTGTGCACACTGAAGTGTTAGAATTTGTCCACATGGAGGTGTGCACACTGAACTGTTAGAATGAGTGTGTCCACATGAAGGTGTGCACAGTGAACTGTTAGAATGAGTGTGTCCACATGGAGGTGTGCACACTGAACTGTTAGAATAATTGTGTCCACATGGAGGAGTACACACTGAACTGTTAGAATGAGTGTGCCCACATGGAGGTGTGCACTCAACTGTTAGAATGAGTGTGCCCACATGGAGGTGTGCACACTGAACTGTTAGAATGAGTGTGCCCACATGGAAGTGTGCACACTGAACTGTTAGAATGAGTGTGCCCACATGGAGGTGTGCACACTGAACTATTAGAATGAGTGTGTCCCTGTGGAGGTATGCACACTGAAATGTTAGAATGAGTGTGTCTACATGGAGGTGTGCACAATGATCTGTTAGAATGACTGTGTCTGCATGGACGTGTGCACACTGAATTGTTAGAATGAGTGTGTCTACATGGAGGTGAGCACACTGAACTGTTAGAATGTGTCCACATGGAGGTGAGCACATTGAACTGTTAGAATGAGTGTGTCCACATGGAGGTGTGCACATTGAACTGTTAGAATGAGTGTGTCCCTGTGGAGGTGTGCACACTGAATTGTTAGAATAAGTGTGTCCCTGTTGAGGTGTGCACAATGAACTGTTAGAATGAGTGTGCCCACATAGAGGTGTGCACACTGAACTGTTAGAATGAGTATGCCCACATGGAGGTGTGCACACTGAACTGTTAGAATGAGTGTGCCCACATAGAGGTGTGCACACTGAACTGGTAGAATGAGTATGCCCACATGGAGGTGTGCACACTGAACTGTTAGAATGAGTGTGTCCACATGGAGGTGTGCACACTGTATTGTTAGAATGAGTGTGCCCACATGGTCGGTGTGCACACTGGACTCTTAGAATGAGTGTGCCCACATGGAGGTGTGCACAGTGAACTGTTAGAATGAGTGTGTCCACATGGAGGTGTGCACATTGAACTGTTAGAATGAGTGTGTCCCTGTGGAGTATGCACACTGAAATGTTAGAATGAGTGTGTCTACATGGAGGTGTGCACAATGATCTGTTAGAATGACTGTGTCTGCATGGACGTGTGCACACTGAATTGTTAGAATGAGTGTGTCTACATGGAGGTGAGCACACTGAACTGTTAGAATGTGTCCACATGGAGGTGAGCACATTGAACTGTTAGAATGAGTGTGTCCACATGGAGGTGTGCACATTGAACTGTTAGAATGAGTGTGTCCCTGTGGAGGTGTGCACACTGAATTGTTAGAATAAGTGTGTCCCTGTTGAGGTGTGCACACTGATCTGTTAGAATGAGTGTGCCCACATAGAGGTGTGCACACTGAACTGTTAGAATGAGTATGCCCACATGGAGGTGTGCACACTGAACTGTTAGAATGAGTGTGCCCACATAGAGGTGTGCACACTGAACTGGTAGAATGAGTATGCCCACATGGAGGTGTGCACACTGAACTGTTAGAATGAGTGTGTCCACATGGAGGTGTGCACACTGAACAGTTAGAATGAGTGTGTCCACATGGAGGTGTGCACACTGAACTGTTAGAATGAGTGTGCCCACATGGTCGGTGTGCACACTGAACTGTTAGAATGAGTGTGCCCACATGGAGGTGTGCACAGTGAACTGTTAGAATATGTCCACATGGAGGTGTGCACACTGTATTGTTAGAATGAGTGTGCCCACATGGTCGGTGTGCACACTGAACTCTTAGAATGAGTGTGTCCACATGGAGGTGTGCACTCTGGACTGTTAGAATGAGTGTGTCCACATGGAGGTGTGCACACTGAACTGTTAGAATGAGTGTGTCCACATGGAGGTGTGCACACTGAACTGTTAGAATGAGTGTGCCCACATGGAGGTGTGCACACTGAACTGTTAGAATGAGTGTGTCCACATGGAGGTGTGCACACTGAACTGTTAAAATGATGATGCCCACATGGAGGTGTCCACACTGAACTGTTAGATTGATTGTGTCCACATGCAGGTGTGCACACTGAACTGATAGAATGAGTGTGTCCTTGTGGAGGTGTGCACACTGAACTGTTAGAATGAGTGTGTCCCTGTGTAGGCGTGCACACTGAAATGTTAGAATGAGTGTGTCCACATGGAGTTGTGCACACTGATCTGTTAGAATGACTGTGTCTGCATGGAGGTGTGCACACTGAATTGTTAGAACGAGTGTGTCCACATGGAGGTGTGCACACTGAAGTGTTAGAATTTGTCCACATGGAGGTGTGCACACTGAACTGTTAGAATGAGTGTGTCCACATGAAGGTGTGCACAGTGAACTGTTAGAATGAGTGTGTCCACATGGAGGTGTGCACACTGAACTGTTAGAATAATTGTGTCCACATGGAGGAGTGCACACTGAACTGTTAGAATGAGTGTGCCCACATGGAGGTGTGCACTCAACTGTTAGAATGAGTGTGCCCACATGGAGGTGTGCACACTGAACTGTTAGAATGAGTGTGCCCACATGGAAGTATGCACACTGAACTGTTAGAATGAGTGTGCCCACATGGAGGTGTGCACACTGAACTGTTAGAATGACTGTGTCCACATGGAGGTGTGCACACTGAACTGTTAGAATGAGTGTGTCCACTTGGAGGTGTGCACACTGAACTGTTAGAATGAGTGTGTCCCTGTGGAGGTGTGAACCCTGAAATGTTAGAATGAGTGTGTCTACATGGAGGTGTGCACACTGATCTGTTAGAATGACTGTGTCTGCACGGACGTGTGCACACTGAATTGTTAGAATGAGTGTGTCTACATGGAGGTGAGCACACTGAACTGTTAGAATGTGTCCACATGGAGGTGAGCACATTGAACTGTTAGAATGAGTGTGTCCACATGGAGGTGTGCACATTGAACTGTTAGAATGAGTGTGTCCCTGTGGAGGTGTGCACACTGAAATGTTAGAATGAGTGTGTCCCTGTGGATGGGTGTACACTTAACTGTTAGAATGAGTGTGCCCACATAGAGGTGTGCACACTGAACTGTTAGAATGAGTATGCCCACATGGAGGTGTGCACACTGAACTGTTAGAATGAGTGTGCCCACATAGAGGTGTGCACACTGAACTGTTAGAATGAGTATGCCCACATGGAGGTGTGCACACTGAACTGTTAGAATGAGTGTGCCCACATAGCTGTCTGTACACTGAAATGTTAGAATGAGTATGCCCACATGGTGGTGTGCACACTGAACTGTTAGAATGAGTGTGTCCACATGGAGGTGTGCACACTGAACTGTTAGAATGAGTGTGCCCACATGGAGGTGTGCACAGTGAACTGTTAGAATATGTCCACATGGAGGTGTGCACACTGAACTGTTAGAATGAGTGTGCCCACATGGAGGTGTGCACACTGAACTGTTAGAATGATTGTGTCCACAGGGAGGTGTGCACACTGAACTGTTAAAATGATGATGCCCACATGGAGGTGTCCACACTGAACTGTTAGAATGATTGTGTCCACATGCAGGTATGCACACTGAACTGATAGAATGAGTGTGTCCTTGTGGAGGTGTGCACACTGAACTGTTAGAATGATTATGTCCACATGGAGGTGTGCACACTGAACTGTTAGAATGAGTGTGTCCCTGTGTAGGCATGCACACTGAAATGTTAGAATGAGTGTGTCCACATGGAGTTGTGCACACTGATCTGTTAGAATGACTGTGTCTGCATGGAGGTGTGCATACTGAATTGTTAGAACGAGTTTGTCCACATGGAGTTGTGCACACTGAAGTGTTAGAATTTGTCCACATGGAGGTGTGCACACTGAACTGTTAGAATGAGTGTGTCCACATGAAGGTGTGCACACTGAACTGTTAGAATGAGTGTGTCCACAAGGAGGTGTGCACACTGAACTGTTAGAATGAGTGTGCCCACATGGAGGTGTGCACTCAACTGTTAGAATGAGTGTGCCCACATGGAGGTGTGCACACTGAACTGTTAGAATGAGTGTGCCCACATGGAAGTGTGCACTCTGAACTGTTAGAATGAGTGTGCCCACATGGAGGTGTGCACACTGAACTGTTAGAATGACTGTGTCCACATGGAGGTGTGCACACTGAACTGTTAGAATGAGTGTGTCCATATGGATGTGTGCACACTGAACTGTTAGAATGTGTGTGTCCCTGTGGAGGTGTGCACACTGAACTGTTAGAATGAGTGTGTCCACATGGAGGTGTGCACACTGAACTGTTAGAATGAGTGTGTCCCTGTGGAGGTGTGCACACTGAACTGTTAGAATGACTGTGTCTGCATGGACGTGTGCACACTGAATTGTTAGAATGAGTGTGTCTACATGGAGGTGAGCACACTGAACTGTTAGAATGTGTCCACATGGAGGTGAGTACTTTGAACTGTTAGAATGAGTGTGTCCACATGGAGGTGTGCACACTGAACTGATAGAATGAGTGTGTCCTTGTGGAGGTGTGCACACTGAACTGTTAGAATGATTATGTCCACATGGAGGTGTGCACACTGAACTGTTAGAATGAGTGTGTCCCTGTGTAGGCGTGCACACTGAAATATTAGAATGAGTGTGTCCCTGTGGAGGGGTGTACACTGAACTGTTAGAATGAGTGTGCCCACATAGAGGTGTGCACACTGAACTGTTAGAATGAGTATGCCCACATGGAGGTGTGCACACTGAACTGTTAGAATGAGTGTGCCCACATAGAGGTGTGCACACTGAACTGTTAGAATGAGTATGCCCACATGGAGGTGTGCACACTGAACTGTTAGAATGAGTGTGCCCACATAGCTGTCTGTACACTGAACTGTTAGAATGAGTATGCCCACATGGTGGTGTGCACACTGAACTGTTAGAATGAGTGTGTCCACATGAGGTGTGCACACTGAACTGTTAGAATGAGTGTGCACACATGGAGGTGTGCACAGTGAACTGTTAGAATATGTCCACATGGAGGTGTGCACACTGAACTGTTAGAATGAGTGTGCCCACATGGAGGTGTGCACACTGGACTGTTAGAATGATTGTGTCCACATGGAGGTGTGCACACTGAACTGTTAAAATGATGATGCCCACATGGAAGTGTCCACACTGAACTGTTAGAATGATTGTGTCCACATGCAGGTGTGCACACTGAACTGATAGAATGAGTGTGTCCTTGTGGAGGTGTGCACACTGAACTGTTAGAATGATTATGTCCACATGGAGGTGTGCACACTGAACTGTTAGAATGAGTGTGTCCCTGTGTAGGCGTGCACACTGAAATGTTAGAATGAGTGTGTCCACATGGAGTTGTGCACACTGATCTGTTAGAATGACTGTGTCTGCATGGAGGTGTGCACACTGAATTGTTAGAACGAGTGTGTCCACATGGAGGTGTGCACACTGAAGTGTTAGAATTTGTCCACATGGAGGTGTGCACACTGAACTGTTAGAATGAGTGTGTCCACATGAAGGTGTGCACAGTGAACTGTTAGAATGAGTGTGTCCACATGGAGGTGTGCACACTGAACTGTTAGAATAATTGTGTCCACATGGAGGTGTGCACACTGAACTGTTAGAATGAGTGTGCCCACATGGAGGTGTGCACTCAACTGTTAGAATGAGTGTGCCCACATGGAGGTGTGCACACTGAACTGTTAGAATGAGTGTGCCCACATGGAAGTGTGCACACTGAACTGTTAGAATGAGTGTGCCCACATGGAGGTGTGCACACTGAACTGTTACAATGACTGTGTCCACATGAAGGTGTGCACACTGAACTGTTAGAATGAGTGTGTCCATATGGAGGGTTGCACACTGAACTGTTAGAATGAGTGTGTCCCTGTAGAGGTGTGCACACTGAACTGTTAGAATGAGTGTGTCCACATGGAGGTGTGCACACTGAACTGTTAGAATGAGTTTGTCCCTGTGGAGGTGTGAACCCTGAAATGTTAGAATGAGTGTGTCTACATGGAGGTGTGCACACTGATCTGTTAGAATGACTGTGTCTGCATGGACGTGTGCACACTGAATTGTTAGAATGAGTGTGTCTACATGGAGGTGAGCACACTGAACTGTTAGAATGTGTCCACATGGAGGTGAGTACATTGATCTGTTAGAATGAGTGTGTCCACATGGAGGTGTGCACACTGAACTGATAGAATGAGTGTGTCCTTGTGGAGGTGTGCACACTGAACTGTTAGAATGATTATGTCCACATGGAGGTGTGCACACTGAACTGTTAGAATGAGTGTGTCCCTGTGGAGGCGTGCACACTGAAATGTTAGAATGAGTGTGTCCCTGTGGAGGGGTGTACCCTGAACTGTTAGAATGAGTATGCCCACATGGAGGTGTGCACACTGAACTGTTAGAATGAGTGTGCCCACATAGAGGTGTGCACACTGAACTGTTAGAATGAGTATGCCCACATGGAGGTGTGCACACTGAACTGTTAGAATGAGTGTGCCCACATAGCTGTCTGTACACTGAACTGTTAGAATGAGTATGCCCACATGGTGGTGTGCACACTGAACTGTTAGAATGAGTGTGTCCACATGAGGTGTGCACACTGAACTGTTAGAATGAGTGTGCCCACATGGAGGTGTGCACAGTGAACTGTTAGAATATGTCCACATGGAGGTGTGCACACTGAACTGTTAGAATGAGTGTGCCCACATGGAGGTGTGCACACTGAACTGTTAGAATGATTGTGTCCACATGGAGGTGTGCACACTGAACTATAAAAATGATGATGCCCACATGGAGGTGTCCACACTGAACTGTTAGAATGATTGTGTCCACATGCAGGTGTGCACACTGAACTGATAGAATGAGTGTGTCCTTTTGGAGGTGTGCACACTGAACTGTTAGAATGATTATGTCCACATGGAGGTGTGCACACTGAACTGTTAGAATGAGTGTGTCCCTGTGAAGGCGTGCACACTGAAATGTTAGAATGAGTGTGTCCACATAGAGTTGTGCACACTGATCTGTTAGAATGACTGGTTCTGCATGGAGGTGTGCACACTGAATTGTTAGAACGAGTGTGTCCACATGGAGGTGTGCACACTGAAGTGTTAGAATTTGTCCACATGGAGGTGTGCACACTGAACTGTTAGAATGAGTGTGTCCACATGAAGGTGTGCACACTGAACTGTTAGAATGAGTGTGTCCACATGGAGGTGTGCACACTGAACTGTTAGAATAATTGTGTCCACATGGAGGTGTGCACACTGAACTGTTAGAATGAGTGTGCCCACATGGAGGTGTGCACTCAACTGTTAGAATGAGTGTGCCCACATGGAGGTGTGCACACTGAACTGTTAGAATGAGTGTGCCCACATGGAAGTGTGCACACTGAACTGTTAGAATGAGTGTGCCCACATGGAGGTGTGCACACTGAACTGTTAGAATGACTGTGTCCACATGGAGGTGTGCACACTGAACTGTTAGAATGAGTGTGTCCCTGTGGAGGTGTGCACATGAAATGTTAGAATGAGTGTGTCCCTGTGGAGGTGTGCACATGAAATGTTAGAATGAGTGTGTCCCTGTGGAGGGGTGTACACTGAACTGTTAGAATGAGTGTGCCCACATAGAGGTGTGCACACTGAACTGTTAGAATGAGTATGCCCACATGGAGGTGTGCACACTGAACTGTTAGAATGAGTGTGCCCACATAGAGGTGTGCACACTGAACTGTTAGAATGAGTATGCCCACATGGAGGTGTGCACACTGAACTGTTAAAATGATGATGCCCACATGGAGGTGTCCACACTGAACTGTTAGAATGATTGTGTCCACATGCAGGTGTGCACACTGAACTGATAGAATGAGTGTGTCCTTGTGGAGGTGTGCACACTGAACTGTTAGAATGATTATGTCCACATGGAGGTGTGTACACTGAACTGTTAGAATGGGTGTGTCCCTGTGTAGGCGTGCACACTGAAATGTTAGAATGAGTGTGTCCACATGGAGTTGTGCACACTGATCTGTTAGAATGACTGTGTCTGCATGGAGGTTTGCACACTGAATTGTTAGAATGAGTGTGTCCACATGGAGGTGTGCACACTGAAATGTTAGAATAAGTGTGTACACATGGAGTTTGCACAGTGAACTGTTAGATTGAGTGTGCCCACATGGAGGTGTGCACATTGAACTTTAGAATGAGTGTGCCCACATGGAGGTGTGCACAGTGAACTGTTAGAATGAGTGTGTCCACATGGAGATGTGCACACTGAACTGTTAGA
Organism: Peromyscus eremicus; assembly: GCF_949786415.1. NCBI lineage: Eukaryota > Metazoa > Chordata > Mammalia > Rodentia > Cricetidae > Peromyscus > Peromyscus eremicus. The sequence goes on along the minus strand of NW_026736794.1, from coordinate 12,884 downwards.
ATGAGTGTGTCCCTGTGGAGGTGTGCACACTGAAATGTTAGAATGAGTGTGTCCACATGGAAGTGTACACACTGAACTGTTAGAATGAGTGTGCCCACATGGAGGTGTGCACACTGAACTGTTAGAATGAGTGTGTCCACATGGAGGTGTGCACACTGAACTGTTAGAATGAGTGTGTCCACATGGAAGTGTACACACTGAACTGTTAGAATGAGTGTGCCCACATGGAGGTGTGCACACTGAACTGTTAGAATGAGTATGCCCACATGGAGGTGTGCACACTGAACTGTTAGAATGAGTGTGCCCACATAGCTGTGTGTACACTGAACTGTTAGAATGAGTATGCCCACATGGTGGTGTGCACACTGAACTGTTAGAATGAGTGTGTCCACATGGAGGTGTGCACACTGAACTGTTAGAATGAGTGTGCCCACATGGAGGTGTGCACAGTGAACTGTTAGAATATGTCCACATGGAGGTGTGCACACTGAACTGTTAGAATGAGTGTGCCCACATGGAGGTGTGCACACTGAACTGTTAGAATGATTGTGTCCACATGGAGGTGTGCACACTGAACTGTTAAAATGATGATGCCCACATGGAGGTGTCCACACTGAACTGTTAGAATGAGTGTGCCCACATGGAGGTGTGCACACTGAACTGATAGAATGAGTGTGTCCTTGTGGAGGTGTGCACACTGAACTGTTAGAATGATTATGTCCACATGGAGGTGTGCACACTGAACTGTTAGATGAGTGTGTCCCTGTGTAGGCGTGCACACTGAAATGTTAGAATGAGTGTGTCTACATGGAGTTGTGCACACTGATCTGTTAGAATGACTGTGTCTGCATGGAGGTGTGCACACTGAATTGTTAGAATGAGTGTGTCCACATGGAGGTGTGCACACTGAAGTGTTAGAATTTGTCCACATGGAGGTGTGCACACTGAACTGTTAGAATGAGTGTGTCCACATGAAGGTGTGCACACTGAACTGTTAGAATGAGTGTGTCCACATGGAGGTGTGCACACTGAACTGTTAGAATAATTGTGTCCACATGGAAATGTGCACACTGAACTGTTAGAATGAGTGTGCCCACATGGAGGTGTGCACAATGAACTGTTAGAATGAGTGTGCCCACATGGCGGTGTGCACAATGAACTGTTATAATGAGTATGCCCACATGGAAGTGTGCACACTGAACTGTTAGAATGAGTGTGCCCACATGGAGGTGTGCACACTGAACTGTTAGAATGACTGTGTCCACATGGAGTTGTGCACACTGAACTGTTAGAATGAGTGTGCCAACATAGAGGTGTGCACACTGAACTGTTAGAATGAGTGTATCCCTGTGGAGGTGTGCACACTGAACTGTTAGAATGAGTGTGTCCACATGGAGGTGTGCACACTGAACTGTTAGAATGAGTGTATCCCTGTGGAAATGTGCACACTGAACTGTTAGAATGAGTGTGTCCACATGGAGGTGTGCACACTGAACTGTTAGAATGATTGAGTCCACATGGAGGTGTGCACAGTGAACTGTTACAATGAGTGTGCCCACAGGGAGGTGTGCACACTGAACTGTTAGAATGAGTGTGTCCACATGGAGGTGTGCACACTGAACTGTTAGAATGAGTGTGTCCCTGTGGAGGTGTGCACACTGAAATGTTAGAATGAGTGTGTCCACATGGAGGTGTGCACACTGAACTGTTAGAATTTGTCCACATGGAGGTGTGCACACTGAACTGTTAGAATGTGTGTGTCCACGTGGAGGTGTGCACACTTAACTGTTAGAATGTGTGTGTCCACATGGAGGTGTGCACACTGAACTGTTAGAATATGTCCACATGGAGGTGTGCACACTGTACTGTTATAATGAGTGTGTCCACATGGAGGTGTGCACAATGATCTGTTAGAATGAGTGTGTCCCTGTGGAGGTATGCACACTGAAATGTTAGAATGAGTGTGTCTACATGGAGGTGTGCACAATGATCTGTAGAATGACTGTGTCTGCATGGACGTGTGCACACTGAATTGTTAGAATGAGTGTGTCTACATGGAGGTGAGCACACTGAACTGTTAGAATGTGTCCACATGAAGGTGAGCACATTGAACTGTTAGAATGAGTGTGTCCACATGGAGGTGTGCACATTGAACTGTTAGAATGAGTGTGTCCCTGTGGAGTTTTGCACACTGAAATGTTAGAATGAGTGTGTCCCTGTGGAGGTGTGCACACTGAACTGTTAGAATGAGTGTGCCCACATATAGGTGTGCACACTGAACTGTTAGAATGAGTATGCCCACATGGAGGTGTGCACACTGAACTGTTAGAATGAGTGTGCCCAATAGAGGTGTACACACTGAACTGGTAGAATGAGTATGCCCACATGGAAGTGTGCACACTGAACTGTTAGAATGAGTGTGTCCACATGGAGGTGTGCACACTGAACTGTTAGAATGAGTGTGTCCACATGGAGGTTTGCACACTGAACTGTTAGAATGAGTGTGCCCACATGGTCGGTGTGCACACTGAACTGTTAGAATGAGTGTGTCCACATGGAGGTGTGCACACTGAACTGTTAGAATATGTCCACATGGAGGTGTGCACACTGTATTGTTAGAATGAGTGTGCCAACATCGTCGGTGTGCACACTGAACTGTTAGAATGAGTGTGCCCACATGGAGGTGTGCACACTGAACTGTTAGAATGTGTCGACATGGAGGTGTGCACACTGAACTGTTAGAATGAGTGTGTCCACATGGAGGTGTGCACACTGAACTGTTAGAATGAGTGTGCCCACATGGAGGTGTGCACTCTGAACTGTTAGAATGAGTGTGTCCTCATGGAGGTGTGAACACTGAACTGTTAGAATGATTGTGTCCAAATGCAGGTGTGCACACTGAACTGATAGAATGAGTGTGTCCTTGTGGAGGTGTGCACACTGAACTGTTAGAATGATTATGTCCACATGGAGGTGTGCACACTGAACTGTTAGAATGAGTGTGTCGCTGTGGAGGTGTGCACCCTGAAATGTTAGAATGAGTGTGTCTACATGGAGGTGTGCACACTGATCTGTTAGAATGACTGTGTCTGCATGGACGTGTCCACACTGAATTGTTAGAATGAGTGTGTCTACATGGAGGTGAGCACACTGAACTGTTAGAATGTGTCCACATGGAGGTGAGCACATTGAACTGTTGGAATGAGTGTGTCCACATGGAGGTGTGCACATTGAACTGTTAGAATGAGTGTGTCCCTGTGGAGGTGTGCACACTGAAATGTTAGAATGAGTGTGTCCCTGTGGAGGTGTGCACACTGAACTGTTAGAATGAGTGTGCCCACATAGAGGTGTGCACACTGAAATGTTAGAATGAGTATGCCCACATGGAGGTGTGCACCCTGAACTGTTAGAATGAGTGTGCCCACATAGAGGTGTGCACACTGAACTGTTAGAATGAGTATGCCCTCATGGAGGTGTGCACACTGAACTGTTAGAATGAGTGTGCCCACATAGAGGTGTGTACACTGAACTGTTAGAATGAGTATGCCCACATGGAGGTGTGCACACTGAACTGTTAGAATGAGTGTGTCCACATGGAGGTGTGCACACTGAACTGTTAGAATGAGTGTGTCGCTGTGGAGGTGTGCACCCTGAAATGTTAGAATGAGTGTGTCTACATGGAGGTGTGCACACTGATCTGTTAGAATGACTGTGTCTGCATGGACGTGTCCACACTGAATTGTTAGAATGAGTGTGTCTACATGGAGGTGAGCACACTGAACTGTTAGAATGTGTCCACATGGAGGTGAGCACATTGAACTGTTGGAATGAGTGTGTCCACATGGAGGTGTGCACATTGAACTGTTAGAATGAGTGTGTCCCTGTGGAGGTGTGCACACTGAAATGTTAGAATGAGTGTGTCCCTGTGGAGGTGTGCACACTGAACTGTTAGAATGAGTGTGCCCACATAGAGGTGTGCACACTGAACTGTTAGAATGAGTATGCCCACATGGAGGTGTGCACCCTGAACTGTTAGAATGAGTGTGCCCACATAGAGGTGTGCACACTGAACTGTTAGAATGAGTATGCCCTCATGGAGGTGTGCACACTGAACTGTTAGAATGAGTGTGCCCACATAGAGGTGTGTACACTGAACTGTTAGAATGAGTATGCCCACATGGAGGTGTGCACACTGAACTGTTAGAATGAGTGTGTCCACATGGAGGTGTGCACACTGAACTGTTAGAATGAGTGTGTCCACATGGAGGTGTGCACACTGAACTGTTAGAATATGTCCACATGGAGGTGTGCACACTGTATTGTTAGAATGAGTGTGCCCACATGGAGGTGTGCACACTGAACTGTTAGAATGATTGTGTCCACATGGAGGTGTGCACACTGAACTGTTAAAATGATGATGCTCACATGGAGGTGTCCACACTGAACTGTTAGAATGATTGTGTCCACATGTAGGTGTGCACACTGAACTGATAGAATGAGTGTGTCCACATGAATGTGTGCACACTGAACTGTTAGAATGAGTGTGTCCACATGGAGGTGTGCACACTGAACTGTTAGAATAATTGTGTCCACATGGAGGTGTGCACACTGAACTGTTAGAATGAGTGTGCCCACATGGAGGTGTGCACTCAACTGTTAGAATGAGTGTGCCCACATGGAGGTGTGCACACTGAACTGTTAGAATGAGTGTGCCCATATGGAAGTGTGCACACTGAACTGTTAGAATGAGTATGCCCACAAGGAGGTGTGCACACTGAACTGTTAGAATGACTGTGTCCTCATGGAGGTGTGCACACTGAACTGTTAGAATGAGTGTGTCCATATGGAGGTGTGCACACTGAACTGTTAGAATGAGTGTGTCCCTGTGGAGGTGTGCACACTGAACTGTTAGAATGAGTGTGTCCACATGGAGGTGTGCAGACTGAACTGTTAGAAAGAGTGTGCCCACATGGATGTGTGCACACTGAACTGTTAGAATGAGTGTGTCCACATGGAGGTGTGCACACTGAACTGTTAGAATGAGTGTGCCCACATGGAGGTGTGCACACTGAACTGTTAGAATGATTGTATCCACATGGAGGTGTGCACACTGAACTGTTAGAATGAGTGTGTCCACATGGAGGTGTGCACACTGAACTGTTAGAATGAGTGTGTCCACATGGAGGTGTGCACACTGAACTGTTAGAATGTGTGTGTCCATATTGAGGAGTGCACACTGAACTGTTAGAATGAGTGTGTCCACATGGAGGTGTGCACACTGAACTGTTAGAATGAGTGTGTACACATGGAGGTGTGCACATTGAACTGTTATAATATGTCCACATGGAGGTGTGCACACTGTACTGTTATAATGAGTGTGTCCACATGGAGGTGTGCACACTGAAATGTTAGAATGAGTGTGTCCCTGTGGAGGTATGCACACTGAAATGTTAGAATGAGTGTGTCTACATGGAGGTGTGCACACTGATCTGTTAGAATGACAGTGTCTGCATGGAGGTGTGCACACTGAATTGTTAGAATGAGTGTGTCTACATGGAGGTGAGCACACTGAACTGTTAGAATGTGTCCACATGGAGGTGAGCACATTGAACTGTTAGAATGAGTGTGTCCACATGGAGGTGTGCACATTGAACTGTTAGAATGAGAGTGTCCCTGTGGAGGTGTGCACACTGAAATGTTAGAATGAGTGTGTCCCTGTGGAGGTGTGCACACTGAACTGTTAGAATGAGTGTGTCCACATAGAGGTGTGCACACTGAACTGTTAGATTGAGTATGCCCACATGGAGGTGTGCACACTGAACTGTTAGAATGAGTGTGTCCACATGGAGGTATGCACACTGAACTTTAAGAATGAGTGTTTCCTTGTGGAGGTGTGCACACTGAACTGTTAGAATGATTATGTCCACATGGAGGTGTGCACACTGAGCTGTTAGAATGAGTGTGTCCCTGTGTAGGTGTGCACACTGAAATGTTAGAATGAGTGTGTCCAAATGGAGGTGTGCACACTATTCTGTTAGAATGACTGTGTCTGCATGGAGGTGTGCACACTTAATTGTTAGAATGATTGTGTCCCTGTGGAGGTGTGCACGCTGAAATGTTAGAATGAGTGTGTCTACATGGAGGTGAGCACACTGAACTGTTAGAATGTGTCCACATGGAGGTGTGCACACTGAACTGTTAGAATGAGTGTGTCCACATGGAGGTGTGCACACTGAACTGTTAGAATGAGTGTGTCCACATGGACATGTGCACACAGAACTGTTAGAATGAGTGTATCCCTGTGGAGGTGTGCACACTGAACTGTTAGAATGAGTGTGTCCACATGGAGGTGTGCACACTGAACAGTTAGAATGAGTGTGTCCACATGGAGGTGTGCACACTGAACTGTTAAAATGAGTGTGTCCACATGGAGGTGTGCACACTGAACTGTTAGAATGAGTGTGTCCACATGGAGGTGTGCACACTGAACTGTTAGAATGAGTGTGCCCACATGGAGGTGTGCACACTGAACTGTTAGAATGAGTGTGTCCACATGGAAGTGTGCACACTGAACTGTTAGAATGAGTGTGTCCACATGGAGGTGTGCACACTGAACTGTTATAATGAGTGGGCCCACATGCAGCTTTGCACACTGAACTGTTAGAATGAGTGTGTCCATATGGAGGTGTGCAGACTGAACTGTTAGAATATGTGTGTCCACATGGAGGTGTGCACACTGAACTGTTAGAATAAGTGTGTCCACGTGCAGGTGTGCACACTGAACTGTTAGAATGAGTGGGCCCACATGGAGGTGTGCACACTGAACTGTTAGAATATGTCCAGATGCAGGTGTGCACACTGTACTGTTATAATGAGTGTGTCCACATGGAGGTGTGCACACTGAACTGTTAGAATGAGTGTGTCCCTGTGGAGGTGTGCACACTGAACTGTTAGAATGACTGTGTATGCATGGTAGTTTGCACACTGAACTGTTAGAATGATTGTGTCCCTGTGGAGGTGTGCACACTGAAATGTTAGAATGAGTGTGTCTACATGGAGGTGTGCACACTGAACTGTTAGAATGACTGTGTCTGCATGGAAGAGGGCACACTGAATTGTTAGAATGATTGTGTCCCTGTGGAGGTGTGCACACTGAAATGTTAGAATGAGTGTGTCTACATGGAGGTGAGCACACTGAACTGTTAGAATGTGTACACATGGAGGTATGCACATTGAATTGTTAGAATGAGTGTGTCCACATGGAGGTGTGCACGCTGAACTGTTAGAATGAGTGTGTCCCTGTGGAGGTGTGCACACTGAACTGTTAGAATATGTCCACATGGAGGTGTGCACACTGTACTGTTAGAATGAGTATGTCCACATGGAGGTGTGCACACTGAACTGTTAGAATGAGTGTGTCCCTGTGGAGGTGTGCACACTGAATTGTTAGAATGACTGTGTATGCATGGTGGTGTGCACACTGAACTGTTAGAATGATTGTGTCCCTGTGGAGGTGTGCACACTGTAATGATAGAATGAGTGTGTCTACATGGAGGTGAGCACACTGAACTGTTAGAATGTGTCCACATGGAGGTGTGCACATTGAATTGTTAGAATGAGTGTGTCCACATGGACGTGTGCACCCTGAACTGTTAGAATGAGTGTGTCCCTGTGGAGGTGTGCACACTGAAATGTTAGAATGAGTGTGTCCCTGTGGAGGTGTGCACACTGAACTGTTAGAATGACTGTGTCCACATGGAGGTGTGCACACTGAACTGTTAGAATGACTGTGTCCACATGGAGGTGTGCACACTGAACTGTTAGAATGAGTGTGCCCACATGGAGGTGTGCACACTGAACTGTTAGAATGAGTGTGTCCACATGGAGGTGTGCACACTGAACTGTTAGAATGAGTGTGTCCCTGTGGAGGTGTGCACACTGAAATGTTAGAATGAGTTTGTCCACATGCAGGTGTGCACACTGAAGTCTTAGAATTTGTCCAAATGGAGGTGTGCACACTGAACTGTTAAAATGAATGTGTCCACATGGAGGTGTGCACACTGAACTGTTAGAATGAGTGTGTCCACATGGAGGTGTGCACACTGAACTGTTAGAATGAGTGTGTCCACATGGAGGTGTGCACACTGAACTGTTATGAGTGTGCCCACATGGAGGTGTACACAATGAACTGTTAGAATGACTGTGCCCATATGGAGGTGTGCACACTGAACTGTTAGAATGAGTGTGCCCACATGGATGTGTGCACACTGAACTGTTAGAATGAGTGTGCCCACATGGAGTTGTGCACAGTGAACTGTTAGAATGTGTGTGTCCACATGGAGGTGTGCACACTCTATTGTTAGAAGGAGTGTGCCCACATGGAGATGTGCACACTGAACTGTTAGAATGAGTGTGTCCCTGTGGAGGTGTGCACACTGAAATGTTAGAATGAGTGTGTCCCTGTTGAGGCGTGCACTCTGAACTGTTAGAATGAGTGTGTCCACATGGAGGTGTGCACACTGAACTGTTAGAATGAGTGTGCCCACATGGAGGTGTGCACACTGAAATGTTAGAATGAGTGTGTCCACATGGAGGTGTGCACACTGAACTGTTAGAATGAGTGTGTCCCTGTGGAGGTGTGCACACTGAACTGTTAGAATGAGTGTGTCCACATGGAGGTGTGCACACTGATCTGTTAGAATGTGTGTGTCCACATGGAGTTGTGCACACTGAACTGTTAGAATGAGTGTGCCAACATGGAGGTGTGCACACTGAACTGTTAGAAAGAGAGTGTCCACATGGAGGTGTGCACACTGAACTGTTAGAATGAGTGTGTCCACATGGAGGTGTGCACACTGAACTGTTAGAATATGTCCACATGGAGGTGTGCACACTGTACTGTTTTAATGAGTGTGTCCACATGGAGGTGTGCACACTGAACTGTTAGAATGAGTGTGTCCCTGTGGAGGTGTGCACACTTAAATGTTAGAATGATTGTATCCACATGGAGGTGTGCACCCTGAACTGTTAGAATGAGTGTGTCCCTGTTGAGGTGTGCACTCTGAACTGTTAGAATGAGTGTGTCCACATGGAGGTGTGCACACTGAACTGTTAGAATGAGTGTGCCCACATGGAGGTGTGCACACTGAACTGTTAGAATGAATGTGTCCACATGAAGTTGTGCACACTGAACTGTTAGAATGAGTGTGCCCACATGGAGGTGTGCACACTGAACTGTTAGAATGATTGTATCCACATTGAGGTGTGCACCCTGAACTGTTAGAATGAGTGTGTCCCTGTGGAGGTGTGCACACTGAACTGTTAGAATGAGTGTGTCCACATGGAGGAGTGCACACTGATCTGTTAGAATGTGTGTGTCCACATGGAGGTGTGCACACTGAAATGTTAGAATGAGTGTGCCCACATGGAGGTGTGCACACTGAACTGTAAGAATGAGTGTGTCCACATGGAGGTGTGCACGTTGAACTGTTAGAATGAGTGTGTCCACATGGAGGGGTGCACACTGTACTGTTAGAATGAGTGTGTCCACATGGAGGTGTGCACACTGAACTGTTAGAATGAGTGTGTCCCTGTGGAGGTATGCACACTGAAATGTTAGAATGAGTGTGTCTGCATGGAGGAGTGCACACTGAACTGTTAGAATGAGTGTGTCCACATGGAGGTGTGCACACTGAACTGTTAGAATGAGTGTGTCCACATGGAGGTGTGCACACTGAACTGTTAGAATGAGTGTGTCCCTGTGGAAGTGTGCACACTGAAATGTTAGAATGTATGTGTCCACATGGATGTGTGCACACTGAAGTGTTAGAATTTGTCCACATGGAGGTGTGCACACTGAACTGTTAGAATGAGTGTGTCCACATGGAGGTGTGCACACTGAACTGTTAGAATGAGTGTGCCCACATGGATGTGTGCACACTGAACTGTTAGAATGAGTGTTTCCACATGGAGGTGTGCACACTGAACTGTTAGAATGAGTGTGCCCACATGGAGGTGTGCACACTGAACTGTTAGAATGAGTGTGTCCCTGTGGAGGTGTGCACACTGAACTGTTAGAATGAGTATGTCCACATGGAGGTGTGCACACTGAACTGTTAGAATGTGTGTGTCCATATGGAGGAGTGCACACTGAACTGTTAGAATGAGTGTGCCCAAATGGAGGTGTGCACACTGAACTGTTAGAATGAGTGGGCCCACATGGAGGTGTGCACACTGAACTGTTAGAATGTGTATGCCCACATGGAGGTGTGCACACTGAACTATTAGAATGAGTGTGTCCACATGGAGGTGTGCACACTGAACTGTTAGAATGAGTGTGTCCCTGTGGAGGTATGCACACTGAAATGTTAGAATGAGTGTGTCTGCATGGAGGAGTGCACACTGAACTGTTAGAATGAGTGTGTCCACATGGAGGTGTGCACACTGAACTGTTAGAATGAGTGTGTCCCTGTGGAGGTGTGCACACTGAACTGTTAGAATGAGTGTGTCCACATGGAGGTGTGCACACTGATCTGTTAGAATGTGTGTGTCCACATGGAGGTGTGTACACTGAACTGTTAGAATGAGTGTGCCAGCATGGAGGTGTGCACACTGAACTGTTAGAATGAGTGTGTCCACATGGAGGTGTGCACACTGAACTGTTAGAATGAGTGTGTCCACATGGAGGTGTGCACACTGAACTGTTAGAATATGTCCAGATGGAGGTGTGCACACTGTACTGTTATAATGAGTGTGTCCACATGGAGGTGTGCACACTGAACTGTTAGAATGAGTGTGTCCCTTTGGAGGTATGCACACTGAAATGTTAGAATGAGTGTGTCTACATGGAGGTGTGCACACTGATCTGTTAGAATGACTGTGTCTGCATGGAGGTTTGCACACTGAATTGTTACAATGAGTGTGTCTACATGGAGGTGAGCACACTGAACTGTTAGAATGTGTCCACATGGAGGTGAGCACATTGAACTGTTAGAATGAGTGTGTCCACATGGAGGTGTGCACATTGAACTGTTAGAATGAGTGTGTCCCTGTGGAGGTGTGCACACTGAAATGTTAGAATGACTGTGTCCTGTGGAGGTGTGCACACTGAACTGTTAGAATGAGTGTGTCCACATGGAGGTGTGCATACTGAAATGTTAGAATGTGTATGCCCACATGGAGGTGTGCACAATGAACTATTAGAATGAGTGTGTCCCTGTTGAGGTGTGCACTCTGAACTGTTAGAATGAGTGTGTCCAAATGGAGGTGTGCACACTGAACTGTTAGAATGAGTGTGCCCACATGGAGGTGTGCACACTGAACTGTTAGAATGAGTGTGTCCACATGGAGGTGTGCACACTGAACTGTTAGAATGAGTGTGTCCCTGTGGAGGTGTGCACACTGAACTGTTAGAATGAGTGTGTCCACATGGAGGTGTGCACACTGATCTGTTAGAATGTGTGTGTCCACATGGAGGTGTGCACACTGAACTGTTAGAATGAGTGTGCCAGCATGGAGGTGTGCACACTGAACTGTTAGAATGAGTGTGTCCACATGGAGGTGTGCACACTGAACTGTTAGAATGAGTGTGTCCACATGGAGGTGTGCACACTGAACTGTTAGAATATGTCCAGATGGAGGTGTGCACACTGTATTGTTATAATGAGTGTGTCCACATGGAGGTGTGCACACTGAACTGTTAGAATGAGTGTGCCCACATGGAGGTATGCACACTGAAATGTTAGAATGAGTGTGTCTACATGGAGGTGAGCACACTGAACTGTTAGAATGTGTCCACATGGAGGTGTGCACACTGAACGGTTAGAATGAGTGTGTCCACATGGAGGTGTGCACACTGAACTGTTAGAATGAGTGTGTCCACATGGACATGTGCACACTGAACTGTTAGAATGAGTGTATCCCTGTGGAGGTGTGCACACTGAACTGTTAGAATGAGTGTGTCCACATGGAGGTGTGCACACTGAACTGTTAGAATGAGTGTGTCCACATGGAGGTGTGCACACTGAACTGTTAGAATGAGTGTGTCCACATGGAGGTGTGCACACTGAACTGTTAGAATGAGTGTGTCCACATGGAGGTGTGCACACTGAACTGTTAGAATGAGTGTGCCCACATCTAGGTATGCACACTGAACTGTTAGAATGATTGTATACACATGGAAGTGTGCACACTGAACTGTTAGAATGAGTGTGTCCACATGGAGGTGTGCACACTGAACTGTTAGAATGAGTGTGCCCACATGGAGCTGTGCACACTGAACTGTTAGAATGAGTGTGTCCACATGGAGGTGTGCACACTGAACTGTTAGAATATGTGTGTCCACATGGAGGTGTGCACACTGAACTGTTAGAATAAGTGTGTCCATGTGGAGGTGTGCACACTGAACTGTTAGAATGAGTGTGTCCACATGGAGGTGTGCACACTGAACTGTTAGAATGAGTGTGTCCCTGTGGAGGTGTGCACACTGAACTGTTAGAATGAGTGTGCCCACATCTAGGTATGCACACTGAACTGTTAGAATGATTGTATACACATGGAAGTGTGCACACTGAACTGTTAGAATGAGTGTGTCCACATGGAGGTGTGCACACTGAACTGTTAGAATGAGTGTGCCCACATGGAGCTGTGCACACTGAACTGTTAGAATGAGTGTGTCCACATGGAGGTGTGCACACTGAACTGTTAGAATATGTGTGTCCACATGGAGGTGTGCACACTGAACTGTTAGAATAAGTGTGTCCACGTGGAGGTGTGCACACTGAACTGTTAGAATGAGTGGGCTCACATGGAGGTGTGCACACTGAACTGTTAGAATGTGTATGCCCACATGGAGGTGTGCACACTGAACTATTAGAATGAGTGTG